>NW_019211457.1:46467990-46656642 GCF_002443255.2 Varroa destructor | reverse complement strand
AATATATATATATATATATATATCTAGAGTGCCTGTCAACGCTCGCCAGTTGTTATACAGATTATATCACATGTATATTAGGACATATATATTTTGATACGGGATTTCTGAGCTCATGATACAGCCTAACTTACGTCGTAATTTTAACTTTTATGACGAGCAGGGTATTCGTTTGAAACGAAACATGAATTAATTTCGATTCAATCTTCTCCGTCAGGTGATCGTCGTTCGAGATGCCGTTGTTCACGACTGCCGTATTTTTCTCTCACAGTGTGAACAGTTCGGCTATTCCGTTTGTGCCTCTTTCGACGACGGCCGAGGCTCATCCGATGTCCTACCGGCGACCGTTGCGTCGGAGGCGAGGCTGTTACTTGCTCTATTTGCTATAATCAACGAATAATAAATAGACAATGACAGATCGAGTTCAGTTTAATTATACGTGAATCACGAAGACATGTTTACGGGTAAAATTTACGTTAACGTAATATAAACAAAACAGCAGCTACCATACAAGATACTTAATGTACTGTTGTTCATTTACTTTGTCAAATATAAAGCTCTTTTAAAGAGAAGTAAATAAGTCTGCCAACGACCTACTTTTTTCAAGTGCCGATCAAAGATTAAGTGGCCGATCAGTCAAATCGAATCTAAACAATGTTACCCAATCAGACATACAAAACAACACTCATTTTGGTTAGTAAAGAATTGTTTATTTACTGAGTAAATACGTATAATATACAAAAATAAAACGTTGTTAGAATTTGTCGTGAGGACTAGAGGAGCCTTACTACACTCA
Organism: Varroa destructor; assembly: GCF_002443255.2. Lineage (NCBI taxonomy): Eukaryota > Metazoa > Arthropoda > Arachnida > Mesostigmata > Varroidae > Varroa > Varroa destructor. The sequence goes on along the minus strand of NW_019211457.1, from coordinate 46,655,846 downwards.
AGTGAGGTCTGAGATTCGAAGTATGCGTATGAATATTGTTATAAATTAGCCAGGGTTGTTATATAGCTAGGGATCTTTGAAAGCAGATGTTTCCTAGGGGTATCACTTTGGATCCACCGTAATCTCTATGCAAGTATAGTAATGTGGATAAGATTAAGCTCCAAGGCCGTAACCGTAACCGTGAGAAATCTGGATCGATCCCGAAGGAATAGACTTTCCGTAGAGGTGATTATGGTAGCTAGCGAATGCGGGTTCGCTGCTCTTCGTGCCAGGCTCGTTAGTCTTAACGTTAGCCCTGAAGCCCAACTTGTCGGCCTGGTACTCAACGCTGCGGTGTCTTCCGTCAATCTCTCCAAGGTAGTATGACCCTACGACAAGGCCGTGCGAGGCCTTCTCCTGACGCCCCCTTATATTTCCATAGCCGTCCTTGATATTATATTTGAATTCATAGTTGCCGTAATCGTCCTGCTGTACTGCGGCAGCCGAGTGACCTCCATAGTGGTCGCCCGCTAGGACGTTCGCAAAACAGGCGGCAATCGCAATGAGCTGCAATCATGCACAATCATAAACAATATCTAGCGAGAAGCACAAATACCAACATTATGCACCTATGGTAGAGCTAGTTAATAGATACAAATCAGCTTGTGAACAATTTACGCGCTTTTGAATTGATCACGATTCAATAGTAATTCTTCAAAACAATGAGTATTCTCTATCTTGTGATTTCTTTCTACTCACTTGGAACATGGCTGAAATAGATTATTTCTCAAGTCGGTGACGCTGTTGACGCTCGTCAACCGAAGATATATACGGGTTTGGCTGAGTTTTGTACAAGAAAAGGGGTGAGGACTTGTGCCGCCTAGAGATAAGCCTCAACGAAATACGGGATCGACTAGTCAGTGACAATGACGCGGCGTGTATAACTTCGACGATTCTGTAAGGCGCCTCCAACTAACTTTGCTAGTCGGTACGACTATCCTAATCACCGGGCCGGTCATGGCAGCGGCGGTCCATTTTACTGACCAAAAAAAAGCGAGAAAAAAAACGCGTTCAACACTGCGACGCACGGAATAGCTCTGCCTTATCTTTAGTCCTTCTGCTTATTAAATAAGAAAAACATAACCGGGTAATATAGATGTGTTTACAAAATTCGTACACAAATCTACTTGTAAGCTATCGAATAATGGCGTTATACCTATATGTACGTACACAGTGAATTTGATTTGAAAAAGACACGATATGCCGACAATATATTGGTTAACCGTACTAAAAAAGTAGCGCGTCTGAAGCCTTATCTAGTAAAAAACAAAATAGAAACACAACACATAATAACAGGCCATGTGTGTCAAACGATCCATATCGAAGTTTGGCTATACTGTGTTTTTCGTAATGGCTAGTTCAATCATGGACAATAAATACGGTGTTAGCTTTGTCGACTCGCGAAAACTTCTTAAATAATACGATATTATATAGAGCAGGCTAAATAAGTCAAATAGAAATGGCATTGGACATAAAGGCCATGGGTCAAAAAACGTTCAACAGTGAACTCGGTGTACAATACTTAAATAAATAAGACTTTTCTAATTAGCGAAGCCATTCACTATTGTATAAATGCCTTTATAATTATGGATAATAATAGTGATACCTGTCGTAATTATATAGAGTTCAAGTAATTAGCTTTAAACTGATAAGTATCAAAGTGGCACAACCGAAAGATCTATAGGGTATTTTCTCTCGGAGAACTCGATGAAAACACCCACCCAACGGCTTGAAACATTATTTGCAGCCATTCTAAACATACGGCGCTCACAGGTTTAAGATGTTGTTTCAAATCATCAGAGCGGCTGCTCGGTGATGGCGTTCGACTTCATTGAAAACACTATTCTCGAACTTGTAGTTTCCGTATATGGTGGCATCAGCTGTACAAAGTACGGTCACGTGCCAAGTGAAAGGTAAGGGATTTTAATTTAGAATATATCAAAGGTGACTAGCCCATCGAGGCGACATTAACAACTGTGATGGCAGTAGTGATTTGTGGTGTATAAAATCGTATCTGAGGCAAACAATTGAAAAAACATCTTTCAGTCGGTAGCCACAATCATTTGTTGTTTTGTAGATGTCCATTAAAAGGCCACAGTTTAACGGACCGCAACAAAAAGTATGGTTGTCTTGCTTGATTCTTGCGCTGTGGCACATAAATGTAAGTGAGAACCAATGTTAATAAATTCTCTTGTTTTTGTGTAAGTTGCTAAAACACAGATGAAACCGCTAGCATTGATGATCTCCCTTCACAGAAATATTCGGCAGTAGCTATTCAGGCTGTTCATACGTTTGCTGTTTGCTGACTAGTAAGTTCTGCTTATTTGTCAATTTACCTAAAAAATATGAGCGAATTATTTTGAAAAAGTATTCTTTATACGCCTTCTTTTCATATTGATTTTCGTTTTTTGTGATTATTATAAGTAATATTTAATTTTTCTTATTCTAACGGAAAGAGTATTACGCACCATTGGATAAAGAAGGATTATTTCGAGTTGTGATTCTAAGGCTTAGGACGTTGGACTGTGCCTCTATGGAGTAAAGCTTGTGCATACAATAAAACTGGTACATGTGTTATAACCTCATTGGGATTCGATCTGGACCCTGGCATATGTTTGCGGTTACTTAAAAAACTGGGCCACGCACCGAAAAATATATATACCGGTAGACTTGGTGGGCATAGAACTGAGCAGTTTACAGATTAAATATTTTTCTATAAGAAGTTCTAATAGCTTATAACATAATGTAGTCTGAACATAGGTCTTCGGGCCGACCCCGCGTCCGTTTTGCTATATATTGACTCAAGTAGCCTCATCCGTTGATGCTGTACAGATCGCTTTGGTGGACGCTAGCAGTTATTTCTTTGCACAAACCATGATAGTTTGTGGCATCATATGATTTGAGTATAGCTTTTTCACACTTTACCCTGTTAATTGGTTACCCTGTGGCAAAAAAAACACGGCTTTTTACCTGGTTGTCGCCGTCATGCGGAGTTACGCTATGTGTTCAAGGAATGCAACACCCAAAAGTGCATAAGGCGCACTGGTCTTGATTTGCTTTTGTTTTCGCTTTATTATTATATTGTTTTTATTTTTTGGAGTGAATATATTTAGAGAGAACGTAGCATGATCTGTTTCGTCTCAGATGTTCACGTCCTTCTTATCTTTTAGGTCAAAGTAAGCCTTTCTCCAGAAGAAAGAAGTGGCCCAGTCTCAAGCGCAGACCGCTCCAGGGGGAAGCTTAGCTCTACCAGCTAAGAAAAAAGCTTCACCACTAGAAGCGTGTATAGATCATATTATATATTTTTTTCATTGACATAAATTTTTCATGTGATATATATCATTAGATCTGATTATACTTAAGAATAAATTAAGTATCGATAGACCCACAGCCATACCCCAGTGTCACCACACGCCAACTGCGCGTAGTGCTTGAGGTACCACTACGAAGCAAACCTAGCAATTTAAATAGTTGAAGGAAAATTTCGTAGAGTAGCTTTTTCGGTCTTAATTAATGACAACTAATCCTTTCGTTCATTATTTCCTATAGCTAAATTGATCTGGCTCGCAATTTAGGCTTGCACAACTTTTATCTGTTCTCTTAGATACGTTTGCTGATGCTTAATGAAGCCGGCTAATCTACTTAGAAGACGAACGTTATAGACCAAGTGATCATATCAAGACTAAAGAGAAATCTGTGTGCCTATAGGACCATCGCGCTCCTTGGTATATGTTTCAGGGTGAAAGATACAAAAAAAACCTAATAAATTATATTCATCGTACTTAATACAGATGCATCGATTTTTCGACGCTAGTATATGTTTATTTAATACTAACCGATGTACACGCAACGAAGCCAAGAATTTTCCAAGGGTCCACACATCTGTGGGTACTAGCGAAAACAACGTACCCTATACTTTAACCAAGAAAATTCGCGTTGCGCTGCTTCAGCAGTCTGGACTCTTGTATGGAAGATATTATGCCAATGCACTATTTCGATAAGTCCTACACACTGTATTAAATACAAGTTTTGAAGATAAGTCAGTCTGTGATCTGTCATAAGTAAACGAGGCTTCATTCCAGCTAGGTAATGAAGTGGCACAGCCCTCTCGTAATTCGAACGAAATCAGTGTTTAGCTTAAGTTTAGAAAGCTATAATGGTAACTGCACCAGTAACTTTTAACTAATTTCTAACCTGACCATAGATCATGTATATGTACATAAAGCGTTTGTCAGCTACAAACAAAAGTGAATAAAAATTGGATTTTTTTAATTAAAATTCAAATCATAATGTATTGTCATAGACGTTCGACTGGCAAATACAAATAATGACAGATATAATTAAAAAAAAAAAAAATCTCGAGAACATGGTGCGCGAATACAATAGCGATCCTTTGCTTAGGTCGTTTTACACATAATACCGTGTGAATCTTTATAAATCTTGAGCATGACTATGAAGTAAGATCTATTCTAAAATACAGTGTTGGTCTTTTTAATGATTGAATATGTTACTGAATTAAGGTTACGAAGGTCGAATACAAGAGCCTAGACCTGAAATGCGCATCTCATTGAGTGCGTTGCCATTGTCACCGCAGACAAGCGGCCACCGCTGGTTTAAATTTTAGCGCTGGAAGATGGTTCCCACGTCATATCTCTTATACCTTTTATAGGTCTCTCAAAGACACTCCAGTGAAGTCCAGCAAGACTCGCTTCGGATTGAGGAAGCTTTTTCATGTTATGCCAAAAAGGTGACCCGGAGACCTGTTCGTGCAACAGAAATAACCGAAAGCTTGTACGAACAAATAAATAATTAAATAAAAATAGTAAATGGAATATCTATTTACTCTAACGTAACGTCTGACTACGTGCGGATAATTTTTCCCTTCTACGTTAAACCTAGCAATAGTTTCAGTCGAGGCGACGTTTGCAAGGCTGTCTCCACGGGTGAATTCTATTTTATATGTTTGCCCTAAATGCACAAGAAGTGGTTGTTTTTTCTATAAAGCACAAATGATACGATTTCGCTCACGTTACAAACAGTGATAGGAAATGTGTTGCGATAGTACGAGCCTAGCAGTAAGATAAGTTCTGCACGTTTAAGCATAAATGTCGTTATACTACAAACGGATGCGCTATTCCTGCAGATAAATTTAGAAAAAATCATGGCATCATTGTGACACCTACGTTATGTAAATAGTTCTGGCCACCTCCATTATCTAACTATTCAAAAGCCTGAATTCTATTGCATTTCAGCCTCATTAAGGCTTAGTCTGACCAAAACAAGTACGTTGTTGTCAATTCTGGCATTTAAAACGGCGCACTGAAGCTCTCGGGTATGCAAAATCCAAACTTACCCCGCAACTGACACAAACAGGTACTATGGATAAATGAGTAAAATTTATTTTTTTAATATTACATGGTATGGTAGTGCAGACAGACGTACGTTTGATCGTATCGAAAGTTTCATGTCTTTAAAAAAATAGTCTTAAAAGCGGGCAATAATACCCACTAAAACAGCTAAGACCAAAGGTGCGAATAAGATGTAAAGGGATCAAAGCTAAACCTGTTTATCGCCTGTACTATTGAATATAGACATTGAACTCCTACGTTACAAATGTCTCTCTCTCTCTCTCTCTCTCTGACAAAGTAAAATTGACTTTCATTTGACTAAACACCTATATAACTATTTTATTTTCTGCAATATAATTCATCCAGAATATTGCAACATGTCTGGACGATGAAGCAGGAGCTCTAAACAATTCAGCCCCTAGGGCCCTTAAACCAAAACTCGAGGTGGGCCAAGACGTGGTGAAACTCACTTCTCCAACGCAAGAAAGGCAATACACGGCTAGTTCAACACAAGGTTTACCTAGTCGATCGCCAATTGGCCATAGCAAATCGATTACTTGGGAATTAGTTCAGGAGTTCAACTAGCTTGACAGGAAGAACGTAGTATTCGATATGGAACTTAAAGAGTGTATCCTAACAGTAATGATGGAACTATTAAACGATAGAAAACATTGTTCGTCTATCAATAGTTAGTTAGAGCCTTTTGTTTATGTAGTTCTATAGTCAAGGAGGGCGGCGTAGACCAACTGAGACTGACAAACCTAGTATGTTGTGCTAATCGTAGCAAAAGAAGATATATATTTTATAAAAATTGACGGATGGAAGGGGTTAATTAATTGTCATGTTATTAAATCATATAGTCATATTTTGAGGGCTTGCATTTGAAAAATAGACGAGGGTAGTTTGGGAATTGAGCCTGAATCAAAAGAACCTCTGTTGTCTCTAACAAAATTAGCAGCTGCTTTGAGATGAGCCATTTGATCAGTGGCCGAAATTCCTAAATAGACGATGCATATGATTAGTTCCTTACATAGCACCGACCCCAGCGTTAATTTGAAAACAAGCATCTTCGAAATACACTGCGCTGTTGAGTGTTGACGGTCCTTTTTAAGAAAAAAATGTCCAGATACAAGGAAGTTGCCAAGGGAGCTAGACGATACCAGCTGTCTGCTGCAATTGTTAACGATATTGCAACGGAATACGACCAACGACTCTGCAGGAAATGTCTCGTTAATTTTCTAATAATGGGCATGTTTACATCTACTTTTACGCTAGCCCATAATGTCTAATGACATACTGTACGAACGATACACGTGACCCCCACTGAGCTCGTGAAAATGTTTCGTATATTGGGGTACGAAGGAGCAGATCATTCACCGATAATTGCCTCAGCGCGTTATCTAACAGTTGACATAATTTGTGACAAACGGGCGCTAATCAATCAAGTGAAGAAATAGCGGCTGCGCCGTTAAGATAAAATAGATTGTTTACCGTTAGACGTGCAATGTTGTGTTATATCATTATTTAAAATCGAATAGCGATAGGACGTATTTAAAAGATAACGCAAAAATTCGAGCAATTGGACGTTGTTAGCCCATGCATACTATAGACCAGCCATGGGCCAGCAATCGTGGAGCTTGATAAGCCCCACTATGCTACCAAGATAAAATTCGAAATAATACTTTTTTTTATTATACATTATTTTAAGCGCTATTTTTTGTGACATCTTGCCTGTCCGGTCCAACGAGCAAACCACTGAAAAAAAGGGAATCCGTAATATCTTAGTCTTTGTTAAAATCGATAATTAAATATATTTTGCCATCGTTACATAATGACGGTTATCAACGATGTTGAAATTAACGCCTGTTTTTGTTTTGCGTTAACTCGCTTCTGTATATCGTCGTTTTTGACACTGGACGAGCGGACTCGAGATTAGGGAGATTTACCTTCTTAGCTATCCCTACCAACAATTTATTCTGTGTACTTTGCCCAACCTTTTCCCTACACACTCTCTATTGAGCTAAAATACAGGAAACAGTTGATTTCAAACGATCGTTCCTACGCAGCTGGTCTAACCAAGCATCATAGCAACGACAGTACGTCTAGGATAACAGAGTTGTAAACAGCATACCTGTAATAGATTTGTATACATTGACGCCCCTGTCTTTTATAGCTCTTTCAACAGCAGCGCTCTAGAATCAACTGGGCTATTATTGTTAAAATATTGCGCTGTTGCCAAAGGCTATAGTAGTTCAGCGGACAATTCCTGTCTCTTCGTTTCAGTAAATAGCGTAAGCGAACTCCACTTTGTAGGATACGACAACAAAAGGAAGCGAATGTCGCAAAATTGTAAATGGGACGGCTTTTAAGGTTGTTACTAATCAATAAAGCCAGGGCAAGGATTCATGGAATTTTCGGATGCTCTTCGTATAACGCGTACGTTCGACTAGTTTCACATTGGCGGTTATACACTTACTATTTCCAAGAATAAAATCACCTAACTAACTACTTATAAGGTATAAATCATTTAGTTAAAAGATAGGCTTTCTATTTTACATCAGCATAGTGTAAGGGGAACCCTATATCATGACTGGGCCGCTCGATGTGCCAGCACAAGTTCGAATGGGTTTTCTATCGGAAAAAATTAGGTTGACAACCCTTCCGTCTGAAACCAGAATGGAAAATCTGAGGTTGTCTAGCTTAATAGATGGATGTAGGTCCAGATCAGAAGGCTCGTGTACTAAACCACGTTTACTGAGGCAGGGTAAACCTGGGTGACTATTTTAATAGAATCATCTGCTCGAACAATTGTAGAAAATTCGGGCAGATAATTGACAACAATATGTTCTTATATATTCAACTAAGAAATACGTACCGTACATATAATAGAATAATGAGGACGACTGTATTGCTAGCAATAATGTTTCTATGTACCCAACCATTCGGTGGCGTCTGTACCACGTTTTCATTTACCGCCCAATGGCCACGTTTCCTGTAAATACCTAGTCATAGCCAACTCAGATCCAATATACAGATGTTCGACCATGTCTAACAAAAGTTGGATCTACTCTCTCAATGTAACGTGATGACAACCTCACGGGTTTTAATACCAGCCAACTTCAATGGGTAAAGATTTAGTGCGTATATTACGTTAAACAAAAGCGTGGAATCCCACACTTCATGTGCCCGACGCATGAACTGTTTGGGAACGTCTGGATCGTGATGATGCGTAAGGGAGGACGACGTAATCTAGCGGATATGTTGGACTAGATTCGTCTTTGTAGGTATTATGAAAAACCCTGCAAGTTTGCATGAGAATGTAGGTAATAGACCAGAAGGCCACAATGTTGCCAACAAATCCGACCTTAGTATTACTAGTGTGTGCCCTGCGCAAACAGAATTAGAAAGGCTTGAAAAATTGGGAAAAAATAGGCGTTGAACGGAATAACTTGATTTATTAATGCTAACCTTTTTCAAACAAGAAAGCTAACTTGTTTTACAAAACTTTGTTAAGAAGGTTGTGTCTTTCGTGTACACCTGATTCGATTTTGTCATCTTGCGTACTTCGTCGCATTTTTAAGATCCGCACGTGAAAACAGCTATTTACAGACGATTGTTTAATCTACCCAAATTGATTGCGAGTATCACGTAACGCTTAAATGTTCAGTAGTTAAAAAGCATCTTGGGCATTTAATGCAGGGACCATTGCCAGGCCGAAATCCTAAAAAGCCAAGCCCCCTTTTAGAACTATTAGTCTGGTCTAAAACGATATACAAAAGAGCCTTCCCTTATGAGCGAATTTTAGTCAAAAGTGGAAACACTGGTTAGTCGCTGGTTTAAGCCCTCCGTTGCCATACGTCACATTATTTATGTTTTACTATAGCCATCACCTAAGTACAGCTCCAATCAATGTCATCGGCTGTTAGATTTATGCATATTCAGCTCATTGCTTTGAAGGCCGTAGGCGTTATTGGATTTACGGAAGAGATCTTGAGAGGTGCAGCAGTAATGCATTTCAGTTTCCACAAAGATTACGGCTACATTTTTCCGAGACAAAGGGGAAAATATCACGAAATATATCGCGAGAAACACAAGATTGACGAGTCCAAACAGTATACTGACGAATCTGAAAGAAATCCGTGAACTGGAATTAAATACGTCCAGAGTACATGCGTATGTCTAGAAGAAGACGGCTTCAAAGTTCAGATTGATTCTTTGCTTTCCTCAAGCAGTGAGCTTTATTGTCAAGAATTACCATTTTACCAGCAAGACAGTAAAACGAAAAGCTACAACTGGCACCTTAACTTTTGGGGGTTTCCGATTGTCTCTGGTGTCTAAGGGTTTGTGATGTCTCTGTCAAAAGGGTAAAATTATAAGTACCGATGTCACGCTAAGCTCATGAAAAATATCCTATCATTGTCCTGTTGACGTGCATGCCCGATATCATCATGGGCAGTACTATCCGTACGGCAATTTTAATTCTTACTCTAGTCATTTAGGTAACCAGTTGATGACCTATTCGGGCTATTCACATTTAGTTATACCGTCCATATATTATCAGGAGCAGCACCAGCATCATCATTGTCGTAATACGCTTTGACCTATGCCCACATCGCCCCATTTGGCCATTCACCGAAGTTATCGGGGTGTACCTTAGTTCTTACATCATCATTGGTTTTCTTACCCAAGCTCAACGAAGAGATCTGATAACGTCGGCTTCCTGAACCACTGGGACCATTTGCATTCTATAAGCTAACGCCCGAAAACTTGGATCGGAGTAACATCATGACATTCTCATTGTGGTGCTTTAGCACTTTAGGACTTCGAACCTGCGTAACTTGCTATACATGGTTGATTTTAAGCTCATACGTTGCACGTTTTACTCGAAATAGCTTGTGGAGCGTGGCAGAAGTGACTGAAGTATGCATGCTCCGGCCGTCCTGGCTGGCTTCTTATTTAGTCATAATCTGATTGGAGCCCTCAAATTTTAAGCTTTTATTTCTAATTTTTGCTACTTTAAACTTGCTCTGTCTGGAAGAAGTGTACACACCGGTATTTCGTTTGATCTGCAGAATTCACATTCGATTGTTTATTTCGTTAGATGAGCGTTCGGAGAACAACAGGCTTGTCGCTGTAGAGTGAAGGCTACTGATATGGAAGATTTTTTGTTTTTGTGTAGATGACCGCTTTGTATGAGGATGTTTATACGTGCCTGTGTGTTGTGTGGCTGCGTGATGCGCGTTGGAAACATTTTTTCTTAATTCAATAATATGCTCAATAAATTCAATAATAATAATTAAATGCCAGTTTCCTTCATATTTTATTAGGGATTAGGTAAGTTTTAAGGTAATAAAAAGTTTGATTCAGGTAAGTTAAGGTTTAGTAATCCAGTCACAAGCTTATATTTAGTCATTTAAAACGTTTCACATTTTTTCTTTCTGGAACAAAGGCACAGCGTCTCTGTTTTCACATCGATATCTAATTAGATTAACTTGATTTCTGAATTTTCGCACGATAAACATCAATAAGTTGTCTGCTTGAAATTGTATTGATTTAAGAATAAGCGCGAAGAAGAAATCACTCTAACAATATCTGACTGTATTGATTACTTAAATCAGCTCATGCACATGTTGGTTGCAGCTAGACATATATATTGTCCCACGTCTCATACCTAATCTAAGTATATATATTGTTTTTTGGAAAAATTTCGAAAAACCGTTCAGCCGATTTTCATTATTTTGGTTCGCTAGGTTTGCTCCAACGAGGAAAACTCGTAATAAAACCCTCCTGTCTGAAAGCATTTGTTTCCCTGTTGACATACATAAAAAATTGCACTGTATTTATGGTACGTATGTGGTACGCTTGGCACCACATCGTACCATACTGTGGTGCTCTCGTCTTTAAACGCCTGTGACGCTATCATTCGTTTGGGCGCGTCATTAAAATTGACAGGCGATTTGGGAAGAAAGCACACATCGAGCTACTTTGCTACCAGTGCCATATAAACATAGACTAACTAAAAAGACTTGATACGTCTCAGTTGTGCATCCTATGTTTAACCGTAATGCGGACGGTTTTATATATAATGTTTTACCACCAGATGTGACGATGGAACATGCGTGACAAACATGCGGTTTACATTGAAAAAATTTATTGACAAGACTACTATATCATTATCTGGACTTCGCTATCACTGAGCCCGAGCTGGTCGATTAACACCGCCGTGTTTCCGTGTGGCACAGGTCAAGTGAGGACAGCCATTCGGGCCTGGTATTACGAACACTGTCAACTATTATCTAAGTGATCCAAAATTCATCTTGTGGGTTAAGTACCCATTTTTCTGATATTCATGCATTAACGGGTCAACGAAACTACACAGGTCACATGGATTCTTTCTGTAGTGCTTTGTATAAATACCAGGTTTTCGAAGGAGCTCTCTATTTAATTAGTCTGCCATTGGTTTTTCTTATCTAGACGTATCTAATGTCGGCGTTGTTATCTGCTTGCTTTCAACATTTGTAGTAGACGTACATAGTTTAAAATTAGCATTTGGCGGATTTCAAATCTTGTAAAAAGATATTTTTGATTGAGAGGACATTTGATTGATTGGAGATTGAGAGGTCTCTTGAGGGGACATTAAAATTCGTAAGTTTATAAAATTAGGTTGTGACGTTATTACATTTTTATAAGGATATGTTTAGACAAGGCAAGATTAGGTTTCTATCTTCAAATCAACAGTCTAACGGAAAACCCTAAGTGCACATATATTGTTGTTTGCTTCTAATTATCATCACATGTATTTCTTAAGCATATATTTTGAAAAAAGCGTATCGTGCGGTTGTTAGAGTAACCAGTAGAGCCATTTGCGGTCAAAAAGTCGGCCTAAAACGCGGCGGGCCTATGGCAACAATTAATTACTTGGTTGAGAAATGTAACGAAGTAGAATATACACTTTTTTATAGTTCTACAGAAGCTTTCTATCGTGATATTCGCAGTTACCTGCCTCGACATGCGTGATATCGCTACTAAGCGCTCTAGAAGAACCTTGTCTTGCGATGGCATAAAGCAGCGTTCGCACTATCATAATTTTGCATAACAGTGAAATGTGGAAAAGCTATTTAAAAAATCCCCTTACCAAAGAATCAGTCCAACTAGTTTTCAAATATGGAAGAAAAATTACGCTTTCCGAGCTCACAAGTACATCAACTGCCAGAGCCGTCCACGTGCCTATTCGGTAAAACCCACACGCGCACGCTGATGCTCGCGTTCATTGTTGCTGAAGTAAGGAATCGTACATTGCGCTGAGTATGAAATAATAAATTAATTTATTATCATATTTACAGTTAGGGACATATGGCAGATGTAGGGTAGAATATACGTCACTAGCACTATTTAAACAAAAAGTCCTACAGAATAGGAGGTGAGCTAGCAAGTAAGCAAATGCACTTTTATCTGTACAGCTAAGGAGAAGATGTGCGCGGACAGATCGGTCGGTGTCTGTGACTCGTGAAAGCGTTATCATGATCTGCCTCAAGCCGTCGAACAGCGGTGGCCCTTTCAATAAAGTCCACCATAGTGTCCGCCATAATGGCCGTGAACGGCGTGAATTGCTCCCGAAGGTATTGACTTTCCGAAGCCAGTGTTAATGTACGGGGCGAATGCGGGCTCACTAGACTTGGTCCCAGGCTCATTCGTCTTAATTGTGGCTCTGAAGCCCAGCTTACCAGCCTGGTACTGAACGCTACGGTGGCGTCCATCAATTTCACCCAGATAATACGATCCGACAATGTGACCGTGTGAACCCTTCTCCTGACGCCCATTCACGTTTCCATAGCCGTCCTTGATATCGTACTTGAATTCATAATTTCCATAGTCGTCCTGATGGCGCGCGGTGGCGGAGTGGCCTCCATGACCCCCGTAGTGGCCGGCAAGGGCCAGCGAAAAGACGCAAGCGGCTACAACAACGAGCTACAAAACGAAATACAGGTCTAATCGTTAGCTAAACAAAACACAGACGTACACTCGAGATCATTCATGTGCACTCAACGTTAGTGTACAGGAAGGAACATGTTTCAAGGTACTTCTGAGCTTCTGTCAGGTTCGACAGCAGCGAAATTCCGAGATGAAAAGGCCCAAAACGCACCTAACATCAAACGACATATTCAAAACCAATAAAACATCACTATCCAATATATTAAACAACGGTAATACAACGTCTGATCCTGTGTCCAACGATTAAAGCACTCACTTTGAACATTGCTTCGTTGGTGTTATGTAGCAGAGATATGCGTACCACAATAAAATTGAACTACTTTTGTGACTGTTTTATAGCTGTCCAGTGTCTCGTTGGACGGGCGCGGACTGATCGCGCGCAGTGAGCTTTTCTTGTGGTAGACAAAAGCGTAGAATAGGTAAGGGCGTGGGGGTTCGACGACTGTGATTGCGGCTACCGTGCGCGACCCAGGACTCGATTCTGGGACAGGTGTTAACAGAACAAAATTTCGTTCGTTGTTAAAAATGTGAAAATTAAATAATTATAGCGTCATGGACAGCAATTGCTGTCAGCTGATCAAAAAAATTAACCCGGGTATGACGTGGATTGAACGGAACACCTATAAACATCGTATAGGTAGTACTTTGCGGGTAGTAGCCAACAATTTTAAAAAATAAAGGGCTGGCGCCACTTTGAGATAATTGCTAGGCTCGTTTTTTAAATCGGCTATAGATTTGCCAGTTGTGTGCGCTTTTGTGAATAAAATGTTTTTTTTTTCCCTTAGATCTTATTGTCGAACTGATCGGTTCTGTGACGTTCGCCTACCAGAGAAGCCAAAAGTACTTGGTAGTTGTCATCGAGTGCAGCGAGCAGATAGTACCGCGGTGTTCGTCGAGAATAAATAGTTCGTCTGGGACTCTGTTCAGCGTAGAGTGGATAGCGAAAGTAAATGTAGCACAATATATTAATGAGGGACGTAAGATAGTACGTCAATCTGATGCTGACAGTAGAAAGTCATTTGTTGTCAACCTTCGACCCGTTTGACACGAACCAGCGGATCATCAACCCTGCAATAGATGTTTTTCGGTAATAACCGGCTTTGTGGCCACAGGGACAGATTCGGTACTTCGAATTGACACTCCGTGTCCGACTCGTTCACTGTCTATTAATGGGCATTTAAAGGACAGTGAGGTCTTGAATGAGATCAATGCGCCTACAACGTCCGACAGGCTCTAGGCTTACCAGTACTATTTTTTTTTACATAACTACTACGTTTTCGTTTCCAACCGACATTGCTTATTAAAGTAGCGTGGTTACTGTTCTTGTAGCCGTATAGAGGAAAAGTATCTGCTTACAAATGATTTAGTATGTTATTATTATTAGATTTATTAGATTTTTGCTGACCCTACGTTACCACTGCGTAATTAATTAATAAAGAAGTTCTTGTTTTTATGTAGGGTTATATGTTCATTTCAATACGCTGTATGTGAAAAGCTAGACGAACTGCTACTACCATCTACTAAATAACGACCATAGTCTCTTTTCTAACAAATCAAATATTGTAGGGAAATTATTCTTTTGAATTTTCTGACATATGTTTCATGTTAGTGGCCACATATTGTCTTGCCACAACTATGTGGATACGAGTACTTATTTCAATGAGATCAAGGTATTAGTTTGACACTATTTAAGTAGCTATAATGAATTTTACGGCTGATTGTTGCACTAAATAACAAATGAGCCCCTTAAATTAACAAAATTACCTTAAGTGTAGGTTACATAACAGGACTATGGAACGTTGAACTATAAAAATATTAATACCAGGTTTTAGTAACCCTAAATAATCTTGTACAAGCACTTAACAAACGTTTCACAAAAAAAAACTGTAAGCCAGAAGTTCTTTATCCGTCAAGTACCTGGTATCGAAACAGATTGGAAAATGCGAAGCCAATAATCTTACACGCTAATAAATTGCTCACTAATTTAAAGTGCTAATGTGTTATAATTAAAAATTAAGCTAGGCAAGGTTTTTACGAGCAATACACGAATACGTCATGTGAACTATTAGTGTTTTTTAAAAAATCTGCTAAAAGTGTGCCTAGTAGCCTAGGTTGCCACTGACGAACAGATACCGAACTAATAGCATTTAAAAAAAATATTTTACACTGTTGCATGAATCGAAGCGCCGACACTTGTCAAATTCAGACCTAAAATTCGGTCCAGATTTCCTAATAGGTCTCGAGTGCTAGCTTATTAAATTGAAAAACCGTAGGTCGAATTTCTGAAGTCAGTCTAAAAGTGGAAGAAGCAACCTCATGTTTGTCCCAATTGCTGATGTACCCTGATTCTGCATTGCGCTTGTTTGAATCCAACTAAACTGTTTGGGCGTCATTGTTAGCTTCCACAGCAGTGAGTATACAACTGTTTCTAGTAGGAGCCAAATGGAAAGCAACGCGTCCTTATGAAAAATAAAATAACTACCTTATTTGTAGCCGTACAGAAAAGCTAAAGTTTACTTGCAGTACTACGTAAACTCGATAATACGTCAATAACATGTCCTAGTCACCCGTACAATCGTTCGAATATGGCGCGCTTTATTGAAGTGCGCCACATTCATGTCAGTTAGGAAAAAATCCTCGATATTGAAAAACTTGTGACCTATGCAGAGCAACTGTCACTTTGGGCGCAGAATCTATAACGTAAAGTATGACTTACATACAAGCTAAACATGCTAGGATTATACACGACTCGACATTTTCATTTGCTGACTCCATGGCAGACAGTTAAACATCACGTAGAAAATAAGAACATGGAGGTCCTCTGACTATGTCTTTGAGATACAGCAGCTGAAGTGAGATGAAACGTGAGGTTTTCCATATTACGGGAAAATAATTATATAAACAACTATTTTCGTTGGTTTTTCTGATGACTACCTATGGTAGTACTGATGATGAATGGTTCTTAACGGGCTTTCTGAAAGCCGTGTTCGTAAATGGAGCAAATGGCTCACTCCTCTTAGTGCCAAATTCGTTTGTCTTAATGATAGCCCCAAAGCCTAACTTGGCTATTTGGTATTATACGCTACGGTGACGTCCGTCAACCTCACTTCCTGAAAACATAATCATTTAAGCATTTCTCTTGACGCCCGTTCGCGTTCTCATAGCCGTCAGTAATATCGTACTTGAACCAGGGTGACTTTGAAAACCATGGAATAGTCATCCTGGTGGCGAGCGGCTGATGACTGGCAACTTTCAATGGCCCCCGCGAATTCCAGCGAGGGTCACTGAGAATACGTAGCCCACTACGACAGCGACAGAAGAGGACGAAATATACTTATATTTTAATACTATAAAGTAAATTAGTATGGGTGATTCAGATTTCCCGGAAGAGTACAGATTTTACGATGCATAATACTCGTATTTTTTTTTGTTTTTATGAATTTATATGTATATATTTTTTTTATACATTTTGTTTATAGGAATGCCATGGGGACAACGTATGTTGGAAACGATGTTTATGTTGGAAATCACCGCAACTTTAAAATAATGGCACAGAAAAGTGAGAACGAAACGCCATATTGCAGTTTCTGACGTCGCCGTTAATCAGTAACGGCTGATATGTAGTCCGGATAAAACTATAAAAAAAACGTTTTCTAAAAACGCATTCTAAGTATTGTGTATCGAACCGATTTATGAGCATTAATTGCGGCGACCTACAACAGGAAATATCTATTGGAAATTTGATTTGAAGTGCTATGGAATCGCAGCATCGATTCTACAATGCCCTACATGGTAAAACTTTACGGCGAGTGTAGGGTGGCTGGAAAAATCAGGACTAGGTTAGAAATTAAACCAGTACAATCTGATACTAGTATGTACTGATATATCGAACAACTTCAGTCAGTCGAACATTGGGTTTGAACTAGAGAAACAAACTAGCTGGAAAACAACAACAGCAATACCAAAGATCAGTGCGCAACTAACAAGTAAGTTTAACGATTTAATCAACCCGCTATGCACATTTAGAAGTCATCTAGTTCGCACTAGAGGAGAGGAGTCAATTACACGAATGAGTAATCGCTTATTAACAGACATCTCTGCTTCAGTAGAAGATTCTTTTGCCTGTTCTTCGCTCTGACGTTATTTGCCGCCGCCGAATCTCTTCATTCGGACTGTAGCTATTCCAGGCTAGTCACCGGAACACCCACCCTGACCATGATCTTCTTCATTCATATCAAACGGTGAGCAAACGTACTGGTTCGGACTGACGACGCCTTGAAGCGCATCACCTTCTGCGTCCTATAGCGGACGCCACAACTCCGCGTAATTGTCGGACCCAGTTGCTGGGAGAAGGCGCAAGTGGAGAGAAAATGCAGCAATGGTTTTTGTTTTAGACCAGCAACATCATCATTAGTAACTGGAATATAGAGCAGATTTGTTTGTCTATTATGAAACCCTATCTGTCTTAAATTACCCTATCCCCTTTACTTTTCTCGCCCCTGGGATTTTACGTATTCCCAAATGACCCTGACGGTAAGCGCCACTGGGGTCGGTCGCTGTTAATATAGCTTACCTTGCGCTAACAGTAAAACCCGGTGCTGAATATGCTGTGCGATATTACGACAAGTTCTTTTTACTAAGGACAACTGTGGTTTGTTTTCTCAGCCGTTCACTCCCGGTTCAACGGGTATCACCATGTTCTTCAGCAGTATCATTTGGAAATATATATACCACGGCTCGTTAAATGTCCGGTCACTACATTTTCAGTTTTAAGGTAATATTTATTATATAAATATCGTATTATATACGATTTTGTAATTTTAACCCACTATTGACATTTTACATAATTTGTAAATCTCATACTAATATATATATAAGTGATATGTAAGTATAGCTAATGCAAAACGAAGAAAAAGCTTAGTCTTCACAGACATTTGAACTTCATTGTCCATTTATAGGTGTATTATGTATTTAAAAAATGTAAACATTAATTTCTTGATTGATGATAGGCTTGGATGTTTAGCCGTACTGTTAGTATTCGTGAATAAAAAAAAATTTCGAAGGAACACTCCCACATATACTTTTTACTTCTTGCCATTGTTTAAGTCTTTATGCAACATTACAGGTATGGCAGTCGGGCAAAAGGTAAAAAGAGTACGTGAAGTTGCTAGCAGAATCCAATGTCGAGTGCCAATTTGCTCAGTGTACGTTGCCTACCGGCGGTATAGGAAAGAAAAAGTCTTTAGGGTTTATCTATTTATGCACGTCTGTGCATAAATAGGTAAACCCTAAAATAAAATATAATATTTTCGTTTCACAACTTACAAATTGTGACCCTTTATTACAAATAACCATTCCTTTTATCAAATTAAAAATTCGGGCATTAAAGCTCATATATTGGTACTAACGCATCCCTGCCCCTGTAAGCCCCTTCTAACTTCTGGCCACGCCAAGTGGGTAAATACCATTCCACACTGCAAATTTGGGGATCACAGCGAAAATCATTGTGTTCCATTTACTATCAATTACATAGGTAAATGTCACTCGAACACACAATTCATCTATCGCAATTATTTCACCCACAGAGCTGATCCTCAACAAAGAGAAAACCTTTTTTTTTTATATATAAATTAGTCGTTTTTGCCCACTAATCCTGAATTGCCTTCCTCCTCTTGTGATTAGCAGACTGAACCATTCCTATCTGACCTATAACTCACTCGGGGCACCTAAAAATCGATATGAAAATTTCTTTCCTTTTCTTTCTTTTTCTTTCTATTTCTACTGTATTAGGTTATGCTTAACAAGGTATTCGAAGTAATACATTGGAACGTTAATAAATCACCTATTCTAACAGTGACAGCAGTTTTGTGACGAAGCTTTTGAATCATCGAACTTACCAAGGATTATTGACTGATAAATGCAATTACATATTAACCTATTTAAAAAAGAGCTCGACCACGACTCATCCTGAAGCCCCTTGGGCTTACTGGCTTGAACGGAACCTGTTCAGCATATTGAGGCTATTATTAATAATTAACTCAAGCCTCACCCATTCTTTATTTTTTTTCTTCGTTAATTGTAATTAACTCGACACGGGTATTCGCCACCAATATATACTTTTCCCGTGAAGGGCCCGGCAGGCTGTCCGACGCTCTTGCAGTGATGTTTACGTTTCGGGAATAGGTAAAGGTCGGCTCTTGTATAAACAACACTCACCTTTTTCTCGTAGAGCCTTGTTAGTAAGTGCATTTTCTGCAGTTTGTTTTGCCCAAAATCTTACGCCTATTTTAAAGCTTGATAAGTACATTTAGCCGTTCTTCGGTCGTGTACGACAGCACGACGTACGCGTCACCCGACTGTGCTCACTTCGCACGATCCCAAGAGAAATTCTGTGGCTTTTTATCAGACATGCGGAAAGCATTTGTCGAAAAATTCTGGTCAGCTCTGAAGTTCAGACTTGCCTTAAAAGATGCTATCAAAAATCCGATGGTGACCTTGTTCGTAGCCGGGTATGAATTAGAACCTGCCTCGTAAAGCCAAAAAGAGATAATAGCGAAATATAAAGTTCAATTATGTTCCGAGTCACGATGGCCGAAAAAAGTAACTATCTCTTAGACGAGAGGATACGTGCCTTTTTAGGCGTCGATGGGCGACAGTGGGTTTGAGATTGAACCCATAGTAAAATCACAACCTAATGTTTGGAAACGCGTCAATAACCATCTCAAAAGCTACCAGAAGCGTACCTTTTAGAAGGGGCGAATTTAAATAGACGGGGCCGGCGCTAAGAGTGTCAGATAACACGGGGCCGGTAACCTACTAAGTACATCAACGTCGCACAAGATAGCCACACAAACAAATACGTGTCCAGTTGCTGATCAACGAAGTCCCATCCCTTAGCAACTGCTGTATTACGATTGGACTGCAAAGGTTCATTATTTCCATAGACCGTCAACGGGACTATATGACAATGGAGAGAAGTCTCACAAGGTATAGCCATTCGAAGTCGTTGAAAAATCAGCGAAAACAAAATACCGACGCCTCAGAACAGAGGAAAGGGCAAGTTAAATAAGTTCTGCAACAGACACTCTGCGCCCACTAAAGATGCAAATACTTAGAAATTAAGCTTTGTGTACGTAAATGAGAGCTATACAGAACCTCTTCGACTGAAAAACGGCTAATGCCTTTCAATTTATAAAAATAGAAATACGCTTCACAGTGTACATTGTCATTTTTGTGACCTGATAGAAGATGCATATATCTTTGACGATACCGAGCACTAATGGGGTAGCAGAAAATATGAGAGAAAACCTTTTATCTCTTTAATGGCCATTTTCTGTCTGATACGAGCCAGTGTCGTTCGTGCTCTCGTTTAATCTCGTATCGAATCAATAGTATAAAAGAACGAAGCACTGGAAATCCGCACATTGGAGACGCAAAAGTACGTTTGATCTTAGCAGATATTTGACCAAATCGCGCAGACTATTTAGAATGGAGCCCGATAGCCACTGTCAAAGAAACGTCCAGATCTTCAAGGAGACGGCAAAGCAGATGAACCTTAGCGAGGATTCGATTATGAAAATCGAGCAGTACTTTCTGCAGATGTATAGGGCTGGTTCAATAAAAAGCGAGTGCCCAAGGGGTAAAAGTGAAAGTGCCGAGAACACCTTTATAAGCGCCTTCATCAAAAACTCCCAAGACCTTGTTCCTGACAACGAGAAGGAACTGGTTGGTCAGGTAGTAAGGACTGCACTCGAGGAAATCAAAAAGTGTGCATATTTACACTTACGCAAAATGAACGAGAAAAATTAAGAAAGCTCTTCGTCGAAATTAAACATGCTTGTTTTGTTATTCCAGGATATAGATGCACTGGGGGGAGTCGGGGGGAGTACTGTTTGAACGCTCTACGCCGGAACAGAAAAAGTTAAGTTCTAGCTGGTTCGTCGTCGAACGTTAGGTGCGTGAACGTCTTGATTTTAATTAGTTACATTAATTGTTGACGATTGACGCATCTGACTCACTCGGTAACGATTTTCGATAGCTATTTAAGTAACGGCATCAAAACTTGCCCTTATTGGGTTGAGGTATACGTCACGATACCGTAGAACGCGACGATTGGCGATGCCTAGAATAGTCCTAATCTGTACTTCACCTAACATGACGCTCACATGAGTAGTGAAAAGGAATCTGCTTCAGCCATTTCACTGTGGACGAAATATTGGGTAAAAGTCAGAAATGTGAGTCAAAAAAAGTCAAAAAGTGAGTCTCACCATGAGGGATTTTTATTATGAGCTAGATCGTAATTACAGTAGCAGCATGTTAGCGGACTTCCTAGTAATTAACGTTTCGTTCAATTATTGTGGAATTAAGGCGAAATATATTCTTCCGCATTTAAGAAAAACTAAACTCAAGATATAAAGCACGAAATTATAGAATTTATTTACAAAAATATATACAGTCGGATAAATGTAAGTATCACCTTGCTTCATACAACGCAATGGAGATCATAGATAGTAGTGAAGCTTAACGAAAGACTAGATTCTAGCGTAGCAAGCAGAAACATGGAACCATAGTTTAGAACAAAAGTTAGGGATGCTTGAAATTTCAAATCGTCTGACATCTAGCAAAAAAAATCTTTTAGTAATGTCCATATCCATGGTGTCCATGAGCTGCGTGGATTGCTCCCGAAGGTATTGACTTTGCGAAATCAGTATTAATATATGGGGCAAATGCGGGCTCGCTAGTCTTCGTGCCAGGCTCATTCGTCTTGATGGTGGCTCTGAAGCCGAGTTTATCAGCCTGATACTGAACGCTGCGATGGCGTCCGTCAATTTCACCCAGATAATACGATCCGACAATGTGACCGTGTGAACCCTTCTCCTGACGTCCATTCACGTTTCCATAGCCGTCGTTGATGGCGTACTTGAACTCATAGTTCCCATAGTCATCCTGATGGCGAGCTGTTGATGAATGGCCTCCATGATTTCTGTGGTGGCCAGCGAAGACCACTGAGAATATGCAGCCGGCGAGAATGACGAGCTAGAACACAGACAACATGGTTGAACGTACATTTATTTCGTCTATTTCTTTGTTATGTATCTTATAACTAGTCTTTGCAAATGACCACAGGTTATACTTTATTGATTCTACTGACGATTGAGAGCATTTTCTTTAGACACTCATACACTACTCAGTGTATGATAGCAGGACTTAACAACAGGAATAACAGCTGATTATTTTTATTGGACAAAATGCATATATCAGCTGTAGGCCGGTAATGCCACACAAAGGCAAAAACATTCCAGCACAAAAACATCTAGCCAGTTACTCGCTGAAGTTTGCACAACCCCATCACAAATACCGTGCTTCTCGTCACACGATTAATCATCGACACAACAAATTCAATTTAGTATTTTCACATGTATCCGATCGTGAAAAGTTGTACCACCACTCTTTTTTCAGCCTCATAAATGTTATATATTTCGTCAAAAAAAGACCCACACCGCACGCTCAATACGACTGATTACAATGTTATTATATCTATGATAGACACATGAAAACTCCTGGATTAAGTTTTGCTAAGATCAACTTAAACTTCTGGTTACCAGCACACTGCTGCTGAAACACTCACTCTGAGCCACATGTTATCTAATGCTATAGCGTATCTTTTCAAACGCTGACAAAAATTGACTGAAGGCGCCTCGCAGCGTACAACAAGCGGTCTTATATATCGGGTCTTTGACAGAAACGCCAAAAGTGACGTTCAGCACGCGCGCACTACTCAGACACGCACACAGATATAACGCTAAATTGTCGGCTAAGACGGCCTTCAATAAGGTGAGGGATCCCCTTCGGCTAGGCCCAAAAAAAGGGGAATTCAATTCTGGGGCAACGGGAATCGCATTCACAAGGAGAACAATGCAGTCGCGCCCGACACAAATCGTATTGCTAAAGCTTACTCCTCCACTAGGGCAAGCGCACAAGAACACAAAAAGCAATATTATAAAAATTGAACTACTTCTTTGGCGTGGCAACTTAGCCCACAACGTCTACTCCTGACGTGGCCCATATTTCTCCTGCTGCTGCCACTTCTGCACACTTCTCTCACCTACGGCCGCTGTCACAGCTGCTGGCGCTTTGCTGGCTATCAGAAATGTACTCACGGCACGAAGTGCAAGGTCATTCCAGCCCCACAAATATAAACCTTAGTAGTTTGTGTGTGGGCACGTAGGGCGCAAGTGTACTCACACACAGGGAACTCATGCGTGGTTACGTTACTGTGAGTAAATCCTCATTTGGGTCTACAAGTCACCTCGTGTCATGGAACCAGAAATACGCGCCCTTTGAATTGTGGAAAGGTGAATATCGTGTCAGAGATAAATATCATAGCTGTAATTTGTCTCTAAATTAAAGAATAGCCGTGATCTTGGATCACTGTTGTGCATATCGACAGAGAAGCACAGGGATATTTAGAAGAAATGGCCTAGTACAGATTAAAACGGCAGTTTCGGTGGATATTACGGGGCGGCACAAGGTAAAGGGCTCTCACATAAGCTATCTTCACTCCTTCGTCAGCGCTATTGAGCTTCACTAATCGATAACAGGATTTATCAAGGCAGAATCATTTAATTGCCGTAATCGTAGAATTGCGGCTATCCTTTGTCCTGCTAGAAGTTAGTCGCGTTTTGCTACATTCATAGAATAGGTGGCCTCGGAATCGAACGGTTTTAGCTATGTCACAAACAAAAAGTTTTTTTTTAATCAAGAATTTTTCCTAGAGATTTCTGATTTACTGACATCACGAAGACAAGGAGGCAAAGTCACGTTTGTACACGACGATGCCAGGCCGCACATGGCAAGATCGTAAAAAAAGAATCTAATGAGGGAACCTACTGCACCGACCGTATCTTCCGAATTCGTTCCGATGAAACTTAACCTTCGTCAATTACTCGTAGATGAAACAGTTACCATTCGTCCCATAATCGAAAGGGTCCCAAACCTGGATGGACTCTACGCCAGATCTAAACATTTCTGTCGAAAACTAATAAATAGACTGGTTGTCAAATGAAAAAAGATTGTGGTAAATGACCATAGATGCACAATGAATTAACTTGAATGAAAAACTAAGTTAACGAAGACGAAATATATTTTTAATCTAGTTTAATATACATGCGCAGTGATAGATCGGTGCTGCCTGTTTATGAGCTACATTTAACTGAAGACAGATATTTATAAATGAAACCGACCAACCGAGAGAGCCGTGATGAACGTATTCGTTCAACATTCCTGACATTTGCTTCAATCGAGGCCTGAATCGTTCGCTTGTCTTTCTTGGCATGTATGATGATTTCTTGCTAGTGGTCTGAGTATCGCGGTGTTGGTAAAGCAAGATTTATCGAGGTCCCGCCTAAGCAGGGATCCACATGATCCAATGAATCAATTCAAAGCTGTTTAGCTATTCAAAGGTCCTGCCTTCAGTTGGAACAACTAGAAACGACTAGAAACTTGCTTTAGGATTAAACGTTGTTGTCGTCGGTTCTGCATCTTGATAAAAAACGTATTGTTCAATACTATAATCCACAGTTTCACTGCAGCGACGATACCTAACCCAAATAGATATTTCGAGCTTCCTCGTGGTTACGAAGGTTTCACGATAACCTGAAGCCAGCTACGGCCATCAGTGGAGAACTTAATTTTGGAACGTTTTTCCAACTGGCGTTTACATTAGCAGTAAAGCTGTTGTAGTTAGGCAGAAATCGAGGAAGACCGCTTGAGACATGTGAAGAGTATTGAGCGGTGAGCAAATGTCTTGGATTCTACAAGACGTCTCCAGATCTGATTTTTGTGATACAATAAAATTCTTGTAAGCTGTTGTAACACAACATCCATATAAAAGTAACCTTTATATTCGATATTGAGACACAAGCTTTCTTAAATAAACATTCTAACATGTTTTTTTTGTCGTTTTTTTTTGATGCCCTTGGATCATGTTTATTTGCTATCTTCTGGCCTGGCAACGAAAGCTTTGTTCAGTGCAAACTATCGACTTTATTTCGCAAAAGAGATTACAAAATCATTGTGTTAACAATGTGCCCGACATTAAAATTTTAGGTTGCAGCTTGGCGTAAATCGCTCATATTCCAAGGAGAATTCGTGTCATCGTGAGTTTGTGATCTGTTTTAAAAGGAATTGGTTACTTTCTAATGTCACGGATAGAGAACGACATACATGCCCTTCGCGACAAATACTCCAGCAAGGCTTGTCACTATATGTATATAGCTCGGATGACGTTCGTGTGGAGACACTCGCACGTTTCACACAGGCGTCCGGTGGCGAACACAGAACAGAAACATACACAGACGCCCACAACCGTGTGCACAAGTCTATATATAAGAAAACAATGTATAACTATATTCTTTTCCTTTCCTTTCACTTTGGCACATTCAGGCATTGCGTACTGCTATTGTTGTTATTAGTGGAAAAACAGACCAGGTGTCTGTGGCAAAATTCGCGATGTGAACAGATGAATCTATGAGACAATAACTTTTCAGCTCTTCGCATGTTTCCATGCTACAACCTCCCTTAGGAAATCCTGACATTGTGGCCCCAGTATATTGGCCTAGTGGTACTCACTAGTGGGGGCGAACAGGGAACGTGGGGTGGCTATCCCAGCTGGTTACCGACCTTGGTTTGCACTTTGCATTTGCTTGCACTTGTAGATGCTCTTTAGGCCACAACTACGCATGCTGCTGCTGATTATTGCTACAGTGACGTGTTTTAGGTGAGCGTGGCCCTGCCGTTAAACGGACAGGCACTAGACCTTCATTGTGTTGGCTGAATAACGGTTTCTGTCATCAGTAATAATCATCGCCGCGATACAGGTTGCTTTCATGTATTAAAGTCGTATTAGTAGCTTACGATAGTAAGATGGAAGAGCCGATCTGGGCTGAGTTGTCAGATGTACTGGTTCGTAGACAATAACTTGAGAAATTCTAAATCAGAACTAGTATTGATAACAGACTAACAACGGCGTCCATAGTATCTGATTGAACCAACGAGAACATAATAGGTGATTGACAGAAGGTCTTTTGTGTCGTCAAAAAATAATAGACGGAACGACGGCTGATAATCTGGCTGTTTCCAGGCGGCCGTCACCGACCTATAGAGAGAGAGCTGTGGAATACTATCCTTTCGAACAATCCGCTAACGCGTTAAACAACTGCGGGGAGATAATAAGACACAAAAATGTGATACTGAGATAGGGGATGAGGCCACGCAATGCGGGGAATCGGTAATACGGGTTTTTATCCAGAGTTTATAATTGAAAGGGCTAAGGTCTTTTGAGTTGATTGTCGTTAAAGCTAGATAGAGATTAGAGGAATTTCATCGTAATCGGTTTCTGACTTCTGCCACTAAGTCCAATTAAGAGTGTCCGCTTGGCCCCATTAGATCTTCGTTCACGTAGTTGGACGCATATGTTGCGTAGACGGGTAGGGGCTTATCCCACTTAATCCCATCGTACGTACCGTAGCACCCTTAGGTGCATGCTGCTTGTTTATAAATTTCACGCTATGTAGCTGGCCTGGCGTCCAGCGATCGAATACGGCGCTCGTTATATCTGGCCAAGCTTGTCGATAATGGATTCAGACAAATCACAGCTCAGCTTACTTTTAT
The DNA here is from genome assembly GCF_002443255.2 of Varroa destructor. Classification (NCBI taxonomy): domain Eukaryota; kingdom Metazoa; phylum Arthropoda; class Arachnida; order Mesostigmata; family Varroidae; genus Varroa; species Varroa destructor. The sequence goes on along the minus strand of NW_019211457.1, from coordinate 46,628,796 downwards.
TCGGTTTGGGGGTGGCCTTGACTTTGTCGGCGGAAGTCTCTAGTCCTCAATGTCTTCCTTCTACGTTCACTTTGTTCTGCTCTCGAACGTGCATTACGTTCGTATGATTTTTCTAACAACGAACACAATTTCGTTCTTATAATTCACTCTGATCATACAAGCTTTACTCAGTCATTTTAGCTGTTAAAAAAACATTAGATACTGCATTGTTCTACCTTGTTACCTACATGTTGACGCCAACCACATTATCACGTATGCGTATCACACGCGAAAGTCAAGACAATGATTACGTCTGATCAGTAGTGCTGGTTCAGTTTACAGGAAATTTTGTTTTATCTCTAGTTCCTGAAACAGCTTTGGCATGACAAATGGACCAGTAGACAGGCCTAGTTTCTTCTAATCTACCAACATATTGGTGGGCGACATATCGGCTGCGTAGTTATCATTCTTGCTATAGATTCACCTGTGACTGTTATTTTTTTGCCACATGAGTAACTGTGAAATTGAACGACTATTAGTGGGCGCGGAACGTTATCCTGCTATCAGCCTGCGCTCTAGTCTGAAATGCAGAGCCGTTATATAGGTAGATCAAAAGCTGATATAGGTGCGTGCTCCCGTGCCTTCTGAAATACAATAGGACACTAGGATGTGAGAGTAGATTATTTGAGGCTTTATGTCGCCAATAGTATGTACTATGTGCAAATACAGGCTTGATGGTACTATCAAATAAATAGGTGAAGCTTAAGGCATTCATAATTGTGGCATACGCTTATCGAACTAACATCACTGAAAATGTTTAGCCAGGAGTTAAAATCAGGGTTTCTACTCTACCGAAGAAGTACACACTTTAGCGTTCTTCCTGTACAGATAAGATCAGACAACTCATCCGTGTTTACATTACTTAGCCCAAGGTTGTTCCCCACTGGTAAATGATATGGAACGACTAACATGAGTTAATTTGCCACGTAGAAATATCAACTGTGTACTTATGTACAATAGAGCAAGAACGATGAAGAGAGAGTGGGCAAATTGTCGCATTTCCTGAATATACTAGTTTTGCTTGTTGGTTCCTTAATCGTTAGGTGTATTTAACCCGTTTTTCGCTAACCACCCTGTTCGCTCATACGGTAATGGTTTTGTCGGACTGTCAAGCGAGCTGCCGAACGCCTAGCACCTCCCTAGAAGAACGGCAGGAAAAAACAATTGACTGGAAAATCCTGACTATTTGACGGTTCTAATAGTACTTATAGTAATAAAAATAGCTGCATTCGTCGGTCTGTGCTTAGTTTGTCGCCGTGTTGGTCTTCTACATGTGCTCATTTTTCGCCAATGATCCTATTTGTCTAAATAATCCAGTGCGTTTGGGTCGCTATCCCCTACATGGTCATGCTTTTGAGGAGGCCCCTGATTCAACCATCAGCGTCTTCGTGTGTGACGCCGACTCGTTAACAAAACGTAGAATACCAGCGTGGCTATTTGTTAGTGCCGCACTTTTTTCGATCCATGTATTTATCAATCTATATGTTTATCTGGTTGGCGTATTGTACGAATGTAGCTTCTTTTCGGCCATCGTCTGGTAAGTCTATTACGATGGATTAGAAGCAGTCGACGATGATTACTGTTGTTTCTCTTTCTGTGTGTTTTGAGCACCAACGGTTTCGAAGGATTGGCATGCTTACGCGCGCTCTTCGACTCTCCGTTTTTATGTCAGTGCTCAACCAATCTCCCACGAAGCGGTTCAGCCCCTGTCGTAGTTTTGATAGTGGTGGTGGTGGCAGTGGAATGGCGGTGATGGCGAAGGCGATGACGCCGACGTAGATGCGGTAACGGTCGATCCGTGACGGCAATCGTCTGTCTTTAGGGCTACTTGCAGCCCGGTCTCTCACTTAACTCGCGGAGAAAACTCATATTTCCCGAAGAGGCATAACGGACGAGGCGGGCAAAGAAGAAGCAAAAAGGACAAAAAACACAACAACAACAACAACAGAATGCGGAAGGGAGAACGAGTGAGAAAAAATAAGAGAGAAAAAAGAATACGCATCTCCAACGTCGACTACCGCTGATCGTGGGTAGTAGAAAGGTACGTCCACAGCAATCACCCCAGGAACAGCCTCACTACCAGCCCACTCGCGTCTACGAGAACCACAAAAAAGCCACCATCATATCCAATAGCAAGCGGCGGAATATCAGCGCTCACCAGAGCTATGCGCCATCGTGTAACGACGGCTCGGTGAGCTCAGTCGCATCAGTTGGCTCGAAGACGGCCTCAAAGCGTTGACTCCATCCCGCTACAAGCGAGACACGAAAGTAAAAGTATACGGTGTCATGCTCTAGCAGCACTCGTACTAGAAGAACTGCAGGGTGAAGAATCAGGACAAGTTTAGCGAAGACGTCCCTAAGGAACAGCTGCAATGAAAGCTTGGCGTTTGGCATTGTTTGTGTGCGTAATTGTTCTGTTTATTGCCATCACCGTTGAGGCTGGCCGGCGATCAGGTGCGAAAAGAAAGATGTTTAGTCTTTTTTCGGGTTTATTCGTCTTATCAGTAGCTTTGTGAAAACTTCTGAGTTAAAATTAGGCCTGTGTTAATAAGCTAGATCGGGCAAAAGGTTCATGTGCGTGTACAGCTGCGTATCTGTGTGTGCTTATACCACATCAGCAATCAAGAGATCGCTGAATCGTACTTAATGATCTATCAGACTTACGTTAATTATAGAATAGTATCGGATATGTATACGATTGCTTCGTCCTTAGAATATACTAAAATGTATCTTTCCATCTGTGTATGCTATAACGGCGTGAGTAAGAAAATTGTGATATAAATAGAAAGTAATACTGGTTGCTAGAAGTTTTGTGAATGGAAAATCGTCGCCTGGCAATTGTGTATCATTTCAACGTAATGAATACTGTTGATTTAACATATTATATTTATTTATACATAAATTATAACATCGTACCGTGTGTTGATCATCGCCTCCTTGTGTCAAGCTGGAGAAGAATGACAGCTCGGAAACGAGTGCTAATGGAGTGGTCACTGAGGACGTGTACACCCCCGAATATTGTTAGATCATTGTCAATCATGAGACCTAGAAGGCGCGGACAACGATTCAGAGAACAACTAAGAAACAAAAAATCTGGTGTTCGTATCGTCTTTTTAATTAGTTTTAGGTTATTTTATAGAAATCTCTCAATGGCTATTGTACAGGTCACTAGATATTTGCAGTTCATCACCGTAGTAATTAACAAAGGGTTATCGATACAAAAGGATCCACAGCCAATAAGCCAGTCGTCGATCTCGTAGCGATTTTCTCTTTAAAAGACATCAGTGCAGGCAGCCATGAACCCCCACAGTTGGAATGACGTTTACCCGAATGCATACAGCTGCAGAATCATCTTGTAGCTATCTCTGTCGGAACGACTTCCTCAAAAGAGAAATAGATCTTGAACTATTTTTAGTAGATAACCAATGCGACGTAAGGATAGTACCGTCTGCGTTCACCATTGCCTTGCCAACAAACTTCACCTGCCTTCCTTCCATCCGTCTATTTAAAAACATTTGCCGTTAACATAAGCGAATGACACTTCGTTTACCCTAATAACCACGGGGTCACGCGAAACGCAGTCGCCCCTTCTACTCATTGTTGTGGGGATTTCATCGTATTCGATACATTTTACCCTAAGCTGCGGCAACTGTCGGCTTTTTTCTTATCATCTCTTACTAGAGATAGCTTCACAGTTCCTAAAAGTCAATAATCCTATGAAAGCCATCTCCAGAGCTTCACGTGCGCGATTCCTTGAAGAACGTGGTCTAGGGGACTAATCGGACCTGCTCTTTCTTTTTAACCAGGTATCACAATCCATAATTGAAGTACATCTATCTCTAAATGTAGATACTAGAACGAGAAATAAGTGTTGACAAAAACTTGGCGCAACAGCGATATCTGGGATGTGCATATCAATGTAAGACTCATGATATATTAGGTGGTCATCAAATGGGAAGCAAACAATAACGCGCTAAAAAAAACTTCCATAGATACAGAAGTTGCAACTCGAAATGCGGTATGGTAGGACCCTTTGCCAAGCAGCGAATTTTCCATTTTTCGCTGATCCGTCCTGGTTAGCCGTACCAATATTCAGGCCAAATTTGGCTAAAAGATTATGGTTACTGAAAATTCGACTGTGTATGTGCTTGTGCCTAGATGTACATGCCATTAGGCTGCGTAGTGTTTCTAGGTTTTTCTTGACCAAATTTTTAAACAATTAGATGCCGACGTAGACGGATAAGTTCAGAAAATCAGAAGCCTTTAATGCAACGATCGAGTCCTACCTGCATAAGTCCTTTAAAATTGCTATTGTCGTCAGTTGACACAAACAGTCGTCTGTACTAGTATTTCAACTGTTTTACTGCTACGAGTAATTAACGCAGGTACATTGTCACGACTACCCGTTTAGTTAGTGAACGCTTACCAAACAATTGCGAAATTTTAGACTCCCAGCTAACAGAAGCACGACATATTTTTAAGAACAACTTGGCACGATGTGACGCGACGTGGCTACAAATTACCCGCTACTTCTTTTCGAGCTTTTAAATTCATTAATTTTCTAATTAAAATATTAAATTACAGATGGCGGTGGTAGCCGACGCAGAGCAAACAAGGTTTCCAAATCAAAAGACACTTCACCACCTCAGAGGGTAGACGGACCAGATAGCTCAGTTAACGGAGGTGTTATTCAAGACACTTCCGCCCCTGGAGGAGTGGTACCTGTAACGAAGATGCGCAAGAAATGTCGACAGGACGAAGATGGTTATTGTGTGTCTAGGCGACGTGGCGCAGGACAAAAGGTCCAGCGCGTTAGCGGGTCTGTTGCTGGCGGTAGCGACGCGGGCGGTACCAACAGTCCACAACGGGAAAAGTCTGATAAGAAACGCACAGGGGGACGCCGACAGAAAAATGGGTCCGCTTCTACTGCAGGTGGCCAGCAGAAGTCGAGGCAGAAAAAGCAAAAATCACCGACTACTGCCGCTGCGGCCACTGCAGCAGGCAAACATCTAAAAAGTGGCAACGATTTTGCAAACATCAATTCACCTAACCCACCGTAGCCTGAGCGTACGGCCGTATTACTTCAATGGATCTGCCTCCAATGGACCCACAAGCAGACACACACACACACACAAGCACACGCTAAGGTAGCTGCAATGTTGAAATATAATAAACTCAAATAATATAACAGTTATGGTAATATTAGCAAATTATAATGTAGTAATGCACCAGAGCGCGAACAATAAAAGGATAACAGCAGTGCCACTAGGAGCTATTGCGGATCGTTCGTTATATGGTAAAACTTTGACAAATGCGGCGGGCGTCTGGAGCTCTGTCAAGGAGCGTTGCCGCTACCCAGTTCGCATATATCACGCCAACGAGCTGATCAGAAGCTAAAATTATGGCGAACGATACTGGGTCCGGATGAAGTCGTAACAACGTCGAAGAAACATCAAAACCGTTAATGCAGATATCACAAATTTCTTGCCAAGGTTACTATCTGTGCTTTTGCTAGGTTGTAAAATCATCATAAATTATTGCTAGAAAGGAATGCTGACAGAAAAAGGAAAGAACATGTTATCTCGTGTTGAGCTTAGCAAATAAATCTTAATTGATAACTAACAAATAAATGTTAGTTTGTATCTGTTCTAGGCTTCTTATTTCTACAGTTCATAGCCAATAGCAGTAATGTATCATGCCAAATGGCAGGAAAGTATCGATATGTCGCTCGATTAGTATGGTCCTACAAAAACTTTTAGTTACTATATGTCTTTGTCGTTGCCTCACTGTGACGAACTAGTGTTACGTTACCGTAAATAACTTGAAAAAACATCTGAGCAGGTTTCGTCTAGATAGTTAAAATGAATTGTCTGTACTTACTCAGGGCTATCTCCACCGTTAAGTTATTAATTAATACGAAGTGGCAATGGCCAAGAGGGCTCTTCTTGGTGCAGTTACATTTTGCTTTATATGTTTCAAATAATGTAGGAGAAATTCATATTAGCGTCTCTATTATTACATGCTGTGGTACAATCTTTGCTAAAACCGCAATAGGGCATGTTGTACCATTATAACAAATGTGTTATATCTATGGCAGAACAGACCCAGAACTAACAATTTCCAGCTTCAATTAAGAAAAAAAAAAAAAAAAATATATATATATATATATATATATATATATACATAAGTGTTCGCATTTTTCTCGGTCAATGACAAACGTAACGCTGTACACGAATTCTAGCAACAGATTTATCCATTATATACCGGCGGGCAATGCCCACGACCTTCCATAACCCTTTGACCCGTGAGTCATTACGCCTTGCCGGAAGTATTCGGGTTTGGCTTTGAAGGATTCGTCCAGCCACCTTTTGAAATCGTCTTTATTTTCAAATAAACTGTTACAAATTGCATTTGGCGATGATCAGAGAGCGTAGTAATCCATCGCCACCGGATCTAGAGAACGTGGTAAGCGCAAATAATCCGCTCGTTTGACCTCTAGCTATTTAACAGTCCTTACCATGTATGGTCTGACGCATTGTCTTTCCTATCTATCAGATCTTTTCTATTTGATTACCTCATTCAATCAAATCATATATCGAGACTTGTTGTAAATGGTTTTTATGAGTAAAATACCTCCAGCCCCATCAATTCGCCACGACTGCAGGTCACCTTCTCGACTGATTCACAAGTCGTCTTCCTTCAACAACGCCTTTAGGCGGTCTTCATCTATCTCGAGTGGCGAAGAGGGCGTGGTGCATCATCACCTAATCAAGAATACAGCTCTTCTTTTTTCAGATTAAAGCCATCTACCCCAACGAACAGTATAGAAGTGAACGGGGGCTAAGCATTGGGACAAATGGTTATGGTTGGATTTGTAAGAAGCTAGCCACGAGTAAAGCGGAGGTGAAGTACTACAGGAAATGAAGAACTAAAGTAGAGCGCAAAATAACTTTTCAATGGCACAAAGTATGATGGATTTATAATGTGTTAGAAGTTGTCCAGTTGTTATTTACGACTGTGCCTTTGTAAAATTAAGATTGGTTCAATGATTTCCTCATCGTTGGATTTGGATTGCGGCCATTACCGTCACTGCTTACTGATTACAGTCACTGCTTTGTTGTCGGCAGCTGGCGTCAGTAAAAAGTAAAAGTGACTCATAATTAATATTATAAATGGAGACATCGTTTTAGGCTCAGCGGTAACAATTTCGAAAAGAGTGTACCTATAAAGTAGAAATTTATCGTATGAAATCAGCATCCAACTAAGTGCCGGTATCAAACAATTAAGCTTCGATTAATGCCAATACATACACAATTGACAGCAGACGAGTCATAACAAGGGTTCTGCTTCGAGTATCTGTATAAGTGTGTTGAAAAAGAAAAAAAAATAGACCTTTTTTTTGTCTGTTAGTAGCTATTTTTGCAGAGTAAATTAAAATTAGCATTGCTAAACTCTACAGTCGCATGTTTTAGCGTGTTCTATACTATTTGCTTGATCTGTACGCATCTATTGTACTAGGCTTTTAGGTTGCTAGGTAACGTTGTTTAGTACCAGGATCATTCAAGATATCGCTATTGTTGAGAAACAAATACCTACAACTTCTCCGTCGATTAGTGGTTATCGTGCTGTACGTGTCTAATGCAAAGGAACGTCTCTGTTCGCCTGCGGACTTTCCCTACTGGTTTCGTCACTTGTGGCAAACACCTTTGTTTTTGCCGTTTTTTTCGTTGCTATTGTTGCTAGTATTATTTTCTTCGTCAGCTACAGCCCCCAGAACGAGGATTGCCTGCACGTAATGACTTACGTCTTGTTTCTTGCGTCTAGATCATAGCAGTTGGCACTAGCAGTGATCATTATCATTTCTAGCGCTGATAGAGCCATTAGTGTTAAGCGCGTACCTTTGTGAAAGTAACGCTGCTGGAATTGTAGGCCATCAATTAGTAACATAGCTTTCTGACTTCAAAAGCGATCCCGATTCTACCATGGCCGCTACATCGTGGGCCCATCAGCATTCCTGTTGCTCTTGATCAGCTGTTGTATCCGCATATGCAATGCTGAGAACAAAAATCCTTAAAAAAAATTGAACAAAATTGAGAAGAAGAAAAAAAAGAAGAATCAAACGTAATAAATTAGATAGATAGAAACACTTACCTATTTGCTCTTTGCATCATCCCCAGTTTTACAGAGCCAACATCACTCTCTTTATGAAAATGACTGTAGTATATAGAAGCTGCTATTTACTAAGCATCTGCTTTAAACAGCTGAGGGTTTCTATTCCTTCCTTTTCATATGGTTCCGTCCAACAATGGCGAAGGCCAGCATCACATGCTCGGCACCGGTCCGTAATAATATTAACTAGCATACTGTAATAAATACTAACTAGTCGGCCCCTAAAAAATTCTTAGGGCAGTCTTAATAATAATAACAACAACTGTGTCTTATAGATAAGAAAAAAGGAAATTAGTTTTTTTCTTCTCTATATGTGTCTAGTGTTCAAATTAGCGCGGCTTGATAAACACGCCAATTGCCGTCACGGTTAGATAGCAGTGCTTGGGGATGTTAATCAGTAAGTTGAGATAATAACTTTGAGAGTCCTTAATATGGCAGTAAATAACGGTTCGCATGGCAGTTACGTCAAAGAACATAGGAAACTTTTAATTAAATACTGGGTACATTTACGTAGTCCGTAAAGAAATGGTTTAATATGTAATAGAAATTTTAGGCATATAGCTGTAAAAAAAATTCGGAGCGCGTCTCTTGTGCGTACTGTTACGCAAGGGAAGATCTGTACAAGTTCCACATGACACAGCCGCTAAAGGTGTTCAATGAAGCTAATGAAAATGCTACGCAGTCTCCATTAAGGGCTTAGTTTTATTTTATCTCCTCATACATTATTAATATTACGTAGTTATTGCACCAGACTCAGTTGTTGTTGTTGTTGTTGTTCTTGTTGTTGTTATTTACAGAGATGTTGGACACCGGCAAGGCAATGCTACACTAACAAAATTCATCGAGAAGACCGTTCCAACACGGACAGACCGTCCAGGAGGGGCTTCACTAGAGATGTTACCTGTCATTTGATTTCTCATTAAACATCAACATCGTCTGTTGCAGATTCGCAACTCTGAATTCTAGTTAGTAGATTCATCATTTTTTATAATTTAGGTTATGTTCATCGCACTATGCCTTTTCCATAACTAGTTTTTCCACATGCCTCTCGCCTGCCGTACATACAGAGCTATATATACAGGATGAGTTTTCAGGAAATCTCATATATCCCTTCTGATAACTTTGTTTTTGCTTATTTTGTAATGTCATATTGTCCCCTCAGTATCGGTGAGTGCTGTTAATAGTATTTATCATTTAATTATTAATTTTATAATAATAATAATAAATATTATTGTTATTATTATTATTATCAGCATCATCATGTCCATGCAGTCAATCAACTAATAAATAAGAATGTCGATATTCAAAGCACCCAGATGTATCAGTGAGTCTCAATTGTGCTGAAGACTTTACCAAGTTGCCAACAGGCCCAACCCTTTTTTCGTGCGCCGTGACCTCATTTACTTCTAAACTATTATAATCATTGGTTCTGAACAAGCTAACAACAACCGTAACAGCCGTCAGAACAACGAAACGTCGGCGACTAAATTCTATCGGGTCGTTTCCTGGCAACAAAAGTCGCGTGACAATCTTCTTTCGCTATTTACCTCTCGACTGTTACTTTTTTTTCTTCTATTTCAGCCACGATCTTCTCTCCTTATCTTCCACCAGCCACCTTTGACCTTAATCCTTGATTATATGACACTGTTTTGGGCTCTTACGACTCGTATTTATTTGTCTATACGCGAGCTGTGCTCACTATCACTGGATTTTGTACAAGCGACTATATATTCCCATTCGAGCTCGTCGATGAGCCCGAACCTCATCATGAAGATATGCGGCGTACGGAAGAGATCGTATCAAAGCGACTGCGGAGTGGGGTAAAAATTGCCGCAAATAGTATTTTTTTGCGGTGACTCCATGCGACATCTTCATAGGCTTCGGCCGATAGTGGGATCCCAATCACCGCATCTGCGTGCTACTTTACTTGAATGTTAGAGCACGGACTTGGCGATATTTCCCTTTGACGGCTCCGTCTCTCCAGCAGACGGGTGTGTATCTAACCAGTAATGAGTGCTGGATCAGTTGCAGTAACTCATCACGACAAAACGCATCGGTCCCCAACAAGTCATTGCTTCACAACGCAGCATATCAGCGAACCCGCTAACATGTACGCTTCTTTGACGCAGAGAATAAACGCCATTTTAAGCTACTTATAACGAACTGCTTCGTCCAATAGCAGTTTCTGTTCCTGTAGAAGTTATCGTAGTAGCAGTAAAACCCATCCTCCTCAGAGGTGAATGGGTCGAAGCTCTTGGGTCGATGCAGGTGCGTCACACTGCGGACAGCATTGCTTCGTCGCCTGTGGAACATAACGAGCGAGAGGAACATTCGACGGAAAGGGAGAAGTTAGGCATGAGTTCACTCTGGGGATGCAGAGGCAATTGGGAGAGGGTCTGCCAGACGAAAGTAAAACCAAGACTTTTTACTGAGCGCATTGAACCTCAGACTGGCAGTGTGGCGGATTGTAAAGAGGAAAGAGCTCGGATAGCTCAAAGTCTTTGCGTCGTAGCATATGCAAGAGAATATAGAAATTTCAGTATACGTTACGCCTATACATAGTCGGGCGTTATGATTTGATGTACGGATGCAATTTTTGGAAAGTAAGTTGATTGATTGCTATGGTTGTAATGCAGTAGACCATTAGTAATGTCAGCAGGTTCTATGTGACACACTTACTACTAAAATGATAACTACTAAAAGACAAAAGAACTTACCAAGCTTTGGTTCCAGCAAGCCTCGCAGAGCACATGCCAACAAGAGGTTGATACCAAGGGTTTGTCATACGGCTTCTCACAGACGGTGCAGTGAACACTACAAAACCAAAACAGACACAGATGTATATTAATGATGCCAGTGAAAATGTTGTTGAAGACATAACTTATCGTTTAACGTAAAGAAATCGTTTTACCTCGTCCCGGTTACTTCGATAAAAAGTACAAAATAATTTAAGAGCATACGAGTAATTAAAATCATCAGTTCGTCCATTGAACCCTTCGGGTCATCGTCTAAGCGAAAAGGAAGGGAACCAGCATGTCCATTGAGAAAATCACACATCCGCAAGAAAGCTAACCTTGAACTTCGGTCGATTCAGGCTTCTAGCAAGGTTTAAAATGTAAACTGTCACTTTCTTGTACCGATGGCATCAACTCTCTGTGACGAGATGAATACAAACAGACCGAGCGAGCTGGACTTCCGGACGGATAGAAAAGAACCAACTCCAATTTCAAAATGGATAGCACTTCCTAATTTAAAGGGGAGCAAAAATCACTACCCCCACTAGAATCTCTCGATGACACCATCGATCACCAGCTACCAGAGAGACAAAGCCGATTTCAATTCAAATCATCCTGGCCAGCGAATCTGACAAGACATCTTAATTCGGTAAAGCTCGCTTTGGATATTATTTTAAGACAGGATACGACTATACACTAGAATACGAGAATTTCAGCTAAGTTAATACTATTACGATTGACACCCCGCGTTGAAAATATTGCCGATAAATTATAAAAAAAAACACACACACATTTTACCAGTATCGGTATGTCCACGGAAGCTTCACCTTTAGTTGTTTGAATGATTTGCCGTTATTCAATAGAAAATAAAATATGCGAAGCTGGAACGAGCACAGTCGCACACGGCGAAATCTGTTCACATGTATACTACTGTTTAAAGGAAATGGTGGGAGTAATAAGCTAGCAACCTGGGCGCGCAACGAAACCCATCGGGCAACATCGTTGATTTCTACCTGCAAATTACGTTGCAAGGACTTTGTAAACCATATTGGTCGTACGATCACAATAATAACAATGGGTCTTTTTTGCACCGTATGATACGGGTACCCAAGTAAATTATTCGATTGGATCCTATGACAAAGCACACTGCAGCTGTATTTTCATAATTTTCGTTGTTAGATCAAGCGGACACTTGAGATAGGTCCTAAGATCAGCTCCTAGGCCAGGGTAGACTGACCGAAACACTTACGGAGCTCACTGCCTATACTCCATAGTATGAGGCACCTACTGGGTTGCGTGTGTGGAAAACGAGAACTTTGAATTTCCTATGGTCCACAGCTAGACTACGGGTTTAGGCATACCCCGCACTGTAGTTAGTGTTACTAAATTCTTGTCTTCAACTTACCCCGAAGGACTCAACATCCACCATCCCGGAGGCCATCACAACGACAACTAACCGATCTACGAACTAAGGGGATGTTGCCAGATTGAAAGCAACGTCAAATGTTAAGGACTCACAACGCATTCGCTACGTTTCTCAGCTAGCTGTCGTCTAACTGTTAGTGTGCAGAAGGCACTGGCTACGTTAGACTGATCCGGCGTTTGCCAACTCCTACACTCGTACCCACCCGCAGGACCGCACATATAATCGAGCACCCATCGCAAGACCTAGATTAGCAAAGTGTAAGGAGAAATGTGGTGGCTAGGCGAAAGGAAATCAAAAAAAAAATATATATATATATATAGTCACCGGACATAGGGCAACTGACCGCGACCAAATCGTTCCTGGTCGTTTCCTGCACTTTGAGGGATAAGTGCGCTTTTTTTTCTCCGGTTGCACTAGAAGACAGGAGATGGACGAAATCATAAGCTCAAGATTTTGAGGGCAACAAACCTCCGTAGCTTGGTTTTTCCGTTCTATGACCCAAAGCCTCTCCGGGTTTGCTAAGTGGCCAGACCTACAGAAGAGAAATGGGGGTTTATGTGCCACTACTAACCAACAATCCCTCTAGACGCGCAGCATAAGTGGGACATATTTGTGAGATTTTTATTTGCGCATCATTCGGCCATTTCCACACGCCAGTGCGAAAGTGAGCCAACCAGTTCGTCGCCAGCAGAGGAATCCCAGGGGTTCAAATAGGATCAACTGAAATCTGTTCCTGCTGCCCTTGCAACCCCTCTTCCGCAGCGGATTTTGAAGCTTTAAAAAAAGAATCTTACCTCTGGCACATTTTTGGCCCACAGGAGTCGCTGGGTAATGTCCACATTCAGTTTGGAGGCACCGGTCACACTTTCGAACTACTTTTAACGGCCACCCCCTCCCCAAGTCCACACTTCCGAAATAGCCCCTGTTTGTGTCTGTAAGAGAAATGGTGTGCGTTCCTCTCTATTGTTTTTACAGCCACTACAAATTGATGATGTCGAGCATTGAGGATTCAAACATCAGACTCAAAAGGAGTAAACCAGAGGGAGATAAAGCTTAAGGTTGCAACAAAGCACGAACGAGTCACATGACGCAATTCTACGGGAATGACGAAGGTGCGACCACGAAGTGTCATAATCTCTCACAAATACGAAAGCGATCGTAATAAATAATTTAGATACGTACAAATAACCACAAAGATGTGTATCACCAGCAACGGATAGCTATTGAACAAGATCGTCTTGCTTAAACTCTTGGCTACAGTTGTACTCAGTTTTACTCTCGTTTTCACTATACTGCCCGGCTTTTTCTCCTCCTGTCTACGCTGGTGCTATTGCTGTTCTTGAGAAAGTGGCACAACATAAGCCGAGAACAGGGAAGATGGATGCTAGTCGTAAAGATGAATGCCCTCGGCTCTTGTGCGACGCCTGAGTGTACGCGTGGTTGGATGACTGAGAACTCTCCCATCTTGGACATCTCTCTCATCGACGCCTGAGGCAAAATCTCGGGGCGAATTCGAGAGTGCAAGCGTCACCTGGAACATGACAGAACTGAAAGGACGACGACGACCAGCAAGAATAGTGGCTAGGATAGATTTGTCTGCCTCGCGGGTCGACTTCGCGATTTCTCTCGAATGGAACGGATCAACCGGGGACGAAGTGTTCCTTTCGTAGGGCCACACCGAATCGGCTGTCGAGTCTCGTGACGCGGGGGCGGATATCAGGAAAAGCGGCGGCCACAAGGAGGAAAGCTCCAGGCAACAAACGAAACCCGGGCAACGAAAATATTCTTCATGCTGTTGCATTTCTTTATCTTGTTTCTGTTGTTGTGGACGTCGTAGTTGTTGTTGTCTTTTTTCGTGTTACTCTGTTGTTGATACCGTGGTGTTGTTGTGATGCTCGCCGCCTTGTTTGTGCTGAGAGTTTCTCGGAACTCAAAGATTAGATCTTTCACGCTCAGTCTGAATTGGGCAGCTTTTCGTCCAGTAAGCGTGCTAGCTAGCATCTTCTCATTGGCTTGGCAACATATTACATTCACGCTTTTATCTGTAGGGAGCACCTCACGAGAAGTTGGTCGAATTTGAGAAGGGGTAAAAAGGTACTAGTATGACAACTTGGGATGGCAGCGCATCACCACCAATGTCAACGGCATAAGAACGACCGAAAAATAAAAAAATGAAATGTATGACATGTTCTTATTTGATCCATTGTGCAAGGCGTTACGCAAGATCAAAAGTGCCCAACTGAAAGTGAAGGTGGGCCTTCGAAACATTCACAGGATGCATGTTGAGCAACCCGAGCTGTCTAGAGAAACTAGCAGAAAGTATTGTGCCTCTCTTAGCTTTGGCTAAATAGGACGATGAAGGAAGCTGAATACGTACAGTAGAGCAAACTGAGAACTATAAGCGGCGATATTTTTAGATTTCAGCACTTTTTTCTACAATATGACGATGGATTTCAGGCGGAAGCATATGCCATCTTGCGATCACTTCAACAGCTCTGAACAGGACTGCAATGGCTTCAAATGAATTTACAACAAATTGTCGGTTACGATGCAATCCAGCGGTATCATCATGGAGATTTCTGTCCTCTGTGAGCTTGATGTCGCTGGAACGCGATGGGCCGCACTTGCCCTGTCCGCGGTCATTGAGATGAGTTAGTTAACAAGATAGCTGGTTCCAGAAACACGTTTTGCTCGTTTGCCATACGTTCGGTACTTCCGTCTGAAACAATTAAGCTACTTGTTTCTAAGAGCGCAACCTACTTCTACGATGTACTAGACTGATTCAACGATTTTCCGCTGAAACTTTCAACTAACTGGCTATCCAGAGAGCGAATACAAAGATAAGCTACGCCATCAATTGGATGAACTGATCGGCGAAATATTCTCCTGGCCGTTTCATCAAACAAACACAACTACGTTCTCTTTTTCGAGAACGCTACGGGAGAGCCACACCCGCGACGTAGCGCGTGTGCAGATTTAGTGCTGTTCTGTACAGGATTTTTGCTTGATCGACACTTGCACCCCCTTCGACAGCGAAAAGAACCTCTACATCAATAACCTCCGCGGACCTAGCCAATTAGAAGGCACGATGGAGACAGGTCGATTCTATATAGAAAAAAGAAGAAGCCGAAGAAAAAGAGATCCGATGAGCGAAATGGATCACCAAGACAAGACGCGGACCGCTTATTGATGTAGGCGACGCCTACACTATACGCGTCTGCTGTGTACATACAACAGCGTAGTCCAATTCCGCTATACGAGCTAGTGCTACTACTTCTAATCTTAGTGATGGCCACCGTTGCTTCACGTGCTCTACCCATGCATGGTCCCTGCATTCATTACGCTAGAGTGCTTTGCACCTGGAATTTAGTGAACGATTCGTATTCAAGACGATGCAATAACTCAGCCGTGGAACGAGTTGGCTGGGGCAGATAGCAATAAATACCAGTCATCACTGCTTCCTGCCTTGTTGGCTTTTTATTGGGGCGAGCCAGGGGGGCAAAAGGAGGTCAATATGCATAGCAAGAAGCAACAAGGTGAGTTTCCCTTTGAGTAATTATTCACTGTGGAATTTCAGTGTAGGCAATAGGAATCAAACAAGGTACGCATAAAAGTATGTAATAACCTATAATCCATCGGCAGCGTACCATTTGCTACATATGTCATAACCTACTGGAATTCTCGGAGACAAAAACAATTAAAGCTATTTGTGGCATGTATTTGTGGCTGCAGGAGTTGCTGAAAGCGTCTTGGCTCAAAACTTGGTATTACTATTCTTTAGACTGCACATTATAGCGCGTATAGTTCACCTGTAAAAAAAAACGTCTCTTGTACGAAGCCGAAACGGTCTTCCCATATAGATATACCAGCGATGCAAGCTGCACGCTATGCGATTACGGTATGCTGGCTTTCCGCTGGTCAACACTTAAACAATACAATATTTGATTTTGTACTAATAAATGTTCGATAAATCTAAAGCTCACAACAGTAAAGCAAAATCTCGATTAAGATTAGCAGGAATTGTCTATTATATGATAGAGTACTTACGCTGAATCTGTAACTGCCGCCGGCGACTTCGGGCTATTTGGATGATCTGCCGATGAGGGCCGTGGCTCTGAGGGACTTTGTACTCCTGCAAGTATCATGTAATAAAATGCCGGACATGCCAATAAACAACGAAGAGCCAATTAGTTCGATACGAGCTCGGTTTAGCGAGTCGGTTAGAGTGGTATGCTACCTGATTATGGCGACAAAAAAAATATCACAAGACTGGAGAGCCGTTGCACAAGTTCCAACTCGTTGCGCTCAATATTGAGCTCGGTTGTTTGGGCTCCCGGCATACCAGGAAAGAGGCTTTTGTTGAAGTCTGGGGGTGGTGGTCGCCGAGGGCACTCGGGGGTGAAAAAAGCGAATCAGCAAGACAGCATGCCTCGGAACATCGGAGGAATGTCTTCGGACCAAGTTTGAGATGCCCATGAAAAATAGCAAGTAGGTAACGTGTAGGTACCCGTTGGCGGTAAGGTTCTGGTCTCAGTCGGCTTTAAAAGCTTAGTGTCATACAAGTTAAACTTACCATCAAGCTGTTTCGACCGTCTGTCCTGGGCGCTGGGCTGCTCCTGCTAAGAGACATAACACGTGCAAACACACGGAATAGGATGACATCGTTAACAAAGAATGTTACCAGATCACATGTCACTCGGAAGAAAACTCTAGCAAAAAATACACTTTTATCTTTCGGCTAAGAGTCTTTATAGCACGTTACATCGTTCAAGGGTTTCGGTGGCCAGAAACGTCACATGCTACCATCTTGGCCACCGACTGACTTTGACATCCTCTGAATGTCTTTTCAGATTTGACCCTACGCTTGATTCTTTTTGTCATCAGCCGGTCAAAGAAATGGAAACAAAGACAACCAACTTAGCTGAATACAACCTGTTTCGAAAAATCGACTCCGCATGAAACGCTTTCGAGGACAACTACGAAAACACTTCCTGACATCGAGGGAGAGTCGCCAACGAAAACTAGCAGAAGCCAACAGCATCACCGTCAGCAACTGGCAACGGGCTTTAACGCAAAGGGCGGATAGATCGCAATGGGGGAAGACAACAAAATGGAACCGACAATCACCATCGCAGTCGTCGGCAGCCGAGGGGGGGTTAAGGGGAGCCGCACGATGTCAGCATCAAGTGAAGCGCAAAATTAAAAAGCACCCGCAGACGTTGCCAGCTGCCCACCGTGGCTCCCGCCGTAGAATCGGTGATTGACATGAGGTAACAGTAACATGCTTGGAAAAAAGGCAACGGCGCACGGGTTGGTAGTGGTGGAAAGTCAAAAGATAGTTGTACGATCCCTTAGTTTAGCCCTCCCCAGAACCTCCTAATAGAATTGTCTATTGTGCACCTCGCCGGGTTTCGTTGTAACGCCCCTATATCTTTGTCCGACCGCCGTGAGAATAAGTTGTCGTGTGTTGAATCTTACGACACAATCGACTGCGATCTGATCTCTGAACTCGGCTTTTCTTCACTAACACTCGCAGTCACAACTGACAGAGCGAGAGCTTCTTTTTTCGATCCGCCGTAGTCAAGGAAGTGCACACGCATCGAAACGAAAACCCTCAATTTATAAGAAAGGTGAACATTGCATACAAAACGAATTTTGCGAGCGGTTGGCCGCCACTTCGCGCAGCGATAACGTCGCTGGTTGGTAAAAGCTAAGTTCTAGTTAAAGGAGAGATTTTCGTAAGTTAAAAGGCAGAAGCAACAATTTGTATAAGCAGAAAAACAAGCCAGTTCGATCCCCAATTTTTATCGTCACACTATGTGATCTCGTTATCGTTACGCACGAGCTCGTGCCCTACTCATTAAACGACAGTACTAATAATAATAATGTCATGGAATATACGTAGCTTGCCAAGTTGCGTGAAGCTGAATGTTGCCAGACACGACGATACTGAAGTATCATAGAGCCCGTAATGAGGATGATGATAATCTTTGAATTGGTTAAGCATAGTACATAGCTGTGAACAAGGACAGAATTCATAGCTAAATCCTATTCTCTCGAGGTCCACTCCTGCATGCATGAATATGTCAGGCGAACGATATCATGTCACTCACCTTGAGGTCAAGCGGGGAACTGGTAATCTCCTCGGACTTGCGTTTTCGCGCTGCCAAAGAGAAGGCTGTAGTTGGAATCGGACGAGTAAGTGAGGAAAAAGACATGGAAAGAAAAAAAGACAAAAATGTTAGACACCTACGAACTCCGAATCGATAAGACTACTTATGGGTTATCTAGCGCTGGTCCACACAGCGGTGTCCATCGTAGCCGTTGAAGATTTTTCTAAGGGGGTAAGCAAAGGCAGTCTCGTCGTTAATCGAGTTTGGCAATCGGTGCCAGGAGTTTCTTGGATGGGTTGCTTACTATCCGCATTTCTCCATCTTTGGTGGAGGGAGACCCTATATTATCGCGGTATCGGTTAGGACGCTTTAGATGTCTCGAGACCGAAGAGATAGGTACTGCTTGGTGGCGGTGGGTGGACACCTCATTCAGGATTAAGCTGCTGCTTGTCTCTGGCCAGAGCTAAGGGTTAGCCTCCCCAACCGTGCGTTTCTTGACTGGCTTGCCAAACCAAACGCTGTTAGGAAGAGGCTTTGCAGAGACGGTTAAGATGAAATCGTTTACTGGAAGGCGATACACGCAGCCGAGTTCTCCAGTATCTGTATCCCTTTCTCCACTACCTAGAGCCTTCCTCGTTTATTCCCCCTCTGCGTTTAGACTCAATGTGTCTGTATGTTTTTTACGGGGGGTGACAAATAGCGGATTTAGTGATGCCAGGTTAGCTACGCAGAGCCGAAGCGATATTGCACGCCCATACCGGCCGCGTTGGGCGACTTCGGTTTATCTGACTGTTTCTGTACGAGCGACCTGGGCTGTGTAAGAGGCCATAGGAGGACACCTATCTCCTGTGCTTAAAGAAGCAGCGGCACCAACGATGGTCCCCGAATGCATCCCCGAATAACAGTTGCTGCCAGTGCTGCAGGATTGTTTCATACATACATATACATACGCAGTGTATGGCTCTGGGCACGTCGATCTCGCGGCCACTTCAGCGGTCAGTTCGCTCAGGGTGGCCACAAGCGTCTTTTTTTTCGACGAATAGACGTCAGCAAGGCATTGCGAGAATAAAAACACGAAGTTGTCTCGGCGCCTGCAACCCGTAAATACTGCAACTACTGTTGCTACTCCTGCGAGTCTTCCAACATTTGCAGGCTTACTATTGCAGTGGTAATCTGGCGCAGAATGAGGTGACAAGGTTGCTACTAGCAGTGGAGCCAAACGCTAGTGTCACTCATCGTTCGAGTCGAGGTGACTCACATTGCAAGTAAGTCGATCCTTTCTGCCCCACAAGATCTGTATGCTCTGGACGCCCCCATTGGTCCCCTGTCTTGCTTAGTATTCGTTCTTACATGTACGAGCTCCTCGCGAGTTCTCCATTGACTTCATTCCCCGTTGCGTGGTTTGAGACGATTCGGTTAGAGTCGGATAGGGTCGAGGTGAGCCGTTTGTCTATACTTGCTCCTAGCGCCCGCTGCAGTGCTGTGGTCGTTGAAACCAATCCGTAGACGAGGAGTCAAGTGCTCTTTCGCTAAGAGTCCTTGGCTACTTGGCGCAACGCCTGGGACATCGACAGATGCTTGAATAACAGCTAAGCGACGAACCCCCGGCCGAGGCGGTGAAGCCAGTGCGAAAAGGCCCGTCGACAGGCTTAATGCTGGTTGAACTGCTTCTCCTGAGTGTCTTTTTCCAGTGAGGCACTGAAGAGCTGTAGTTGTTCGCGGAGCCGCGACTTCGGGTAAGCGTCGCGCCGACTATCACTCAACTCTTCACTTGCTTCACTCTAAAGTGCTTAAATTGAATTATATCCCATTTGAGTCAATACAATACCGGCCGAGACTTAACTCATCTCGAAACGATGATATCTTTGAGATGTCTGCCGACCAGCGTTTTGCGTATCCGATGGACTCGTTGCCTATCTTATCCCCACCTCTTCTATATGCCAACAGCCCCGATTTTGCTTTCCGCTTTCAACACCCCGTTCATGAGGTGGGGGGTGGCGAAATCATCGTCGACTGGGCATGCACATACGTATCAATGTATGAATTCGTCTGAGGCACTCGCCCATTGGCTCACATTTTTTATTAACTAAATTTCGGCTCTTCATGCTTCCCATTATAACTTTAGACTCTTTTTCACCGAGGCCACTTTCGAGTGGTGTTCTTCTTCATCGAATAATAGCAACGGCAAACGGCTTCAAGAGTTTACCGATTGCCCCGCACAAAAACCGATTGAATAACAATGTTCATCTTCCGCACGAATTTGTGTATTCCAGCTATTTGCTAGGCTAGTATTATACATCGATTCACTATACAAGAGTAACATGTGGTGCCAATGGTTGGCCAGTTTGCTGAGGCCTCGACCGTATATGATTCTGCCTGCGAGTGCCAAGTCAGTTGGGCGTCATCGTGATCGGAGAAATTTAGAAACCTTCTCCGACCCTGGCACAAAATCCAGCTGAGTATGCAAGTCAGGTCTCAGTCAGTGTTCGTGAACAGAAGCTGCCAAGAACGGGCGGTCTGGGAGAGTATATTGCCACAGAACAGAATACTAATGGGAGGAACTTGGGGAGCAACTGGCTAAGAATGGGTCGCGGGATTGGATCCGCTGGAGTAATTCGGCCGGAAGTAGAACACTGTTGGTATTAATGGCAGTGAAACACTGACTGCGGATCAGAACAACTCGTAGGTAACCAGTACTGCCTCTCAGCCGACTATTGGCTGCGATATAACCTGTGCCACCTAACCGGCGCGTTTGACTTCAGTTCCTGAGACGATGGACAAAATCAGCAAGGAACGACAGCGCTTTACTGGGTATAATTTTTGAGTTACAACTCATGCCCATTCATTTCACACGCGAAAGGAACTACCCGCAAAAAGAGACCTCTTTCCGTTGGGATATATACAGGTTTTGGCTACAAATGTAGATTTTTTTTTACTTTGATACGTAACTAGCCACAACATAATATACATGCAACATAGTCGTACAAAGGACAAACAATGTGATGTTCTCTAAATATTGGTTAATTCACTTACCGTAATGTCTATCCCACGGGTTGTTTTCCTCGTCCTTGCTTATTTTAGCTGAAACGGCCAGAAGACTAGGATAAGTTTAATAGAATAAAGTAATCTGATTCAGAGTTTGTTAGTGCGTACGATTAGCTCGGTTGTATAGCAAAGCCAGGCGACCCTTACTCATCACCTTGCCAAAATGCGTGCAACTAGATTTGTTAACTAGAGTAGCCCCACTAATTCCGCTTGCCGCCTTTCGGTAGCGGGCCCATCGCAAAATGACCCTGAACACTCAGTTTTCAGACAGGACACTCAACCTTACCACTGACACAGGCGTGCAGATACACGCTCGCGCATTTGGCTAATTGAGTTTTTAAGGACATCATTTAGAACGAGACTGAACGACCCCAAGAAGACGCTGAGTTCAAAGTTTGCCAACGACATGAACGCACTCTACAACCACTTGCGTACCACCAGTGGTAAGGCCTACACTTCGAAGGCAGTGCGGCGAAACGCAACTCTAAAGTTCAGCAACTATATCACTAAGCGCAGGAGTTCCAGGAAGATAACGGGCACATTACCGAAGGACGCCATCTAGTATCGATCAATAAATGTGCTCGGAGTGCTCACAACGAACGTTATTTGCCCTTTTATGCGGGGCCTAAAGAGTGCTAGGGTATTAGAAGAATTCTTGATTCAAAAATTCTGCGCACGACGTATCCATTCTTGCGACGGTGTGCATGTTTCGCCGGCAAGATCAAGCTGATGCATTACGATCAGTCGATAGGAAAAGCTACTCCTTTCGGCTGTCTCAATCGTCTCGACCGCACTGAAGTCGTCAGCGTCGGCGTCGGAAAGTCGTGACGCGTCTGGCCTGACTAAAGCAAGTGTCATGAGTGTTTCAACGCACACGCCAAAACATCAATCTGGTCTCAGTCAGTCTCTTCTAGGGTCGACCCCCAGTTCCTCGTCGGCTCACAATCAAACCACAATCTGCGCCCCCTTGCCGAGATCCTATGCACATCTCGCTGAAACATACTCCGTTCGGCCGCCTAAGCCGAGACGGACGAAGGCATCCGCTAAGAGTAAACTCATCAGAAATCGTATGGGTCTAACGCTTCTTCTCTGCGCAAGCCCGTCCAACCCAACCGCTAACTCAGCCCCAAACAGTCGCGAGAGGAGCTCGGGAAGTCTTGAGAAAAATTGACACTTGACTGTGGCCGAAACGCCTGCCACGGCGACACTTGGCAGAAAAGGCCATCTACCGAGTGCGGAGTTCTTGTCCTGCCGGAGTCCTGCTTCCGTTATGGTCGCCGTGTTGTAGAGGAAGTTAGGGGTAGCGGCAGGACGGCTTGGGTCAGTGAAATAGGACGAAGCCGGGCATGCACTCCCGTCTGCAAAACTTTGTAGCCCGGCCGCCCAGGAGTAGTCGGTGTTCAGCGAACTCCATTAGCGCACACAGCCCATCCAGGCGCAAGGGTCGACGAACAGTATGCGACTGGGGCGCTGGGTTCGTCTGACGGAATATAGCAGTGGTAGAAATAGCAAAAGGTCGTGAGGATCATACACAGTTTCACTTTGCTACTGTTACATACACATACGTACAAGTACACATATATGCCGGTATATACAAAGCAGAGACATGAAGGACTCACACACACGCAAAAGACATAGATACGTGACTAAAAGAGTCTACTCGAATCGGCTAAACCAACCAGGTGATCGTTGCCGGCCGTTTTTGGCCTTTGTTGCTAGTCGCTTCCAGTCGGTAGAACCGCCAGCAAGAGCAGCACTATCCTCCAAGAATAAAAATCTCCTCCAGCTACTTGATCTCACATCCACTTGCGTTCCATCCACTCGACAACGTGTCTATAAGTGCTTTTTTAAAGTGTGTGATGAGTGTTCTCCACGGGCAAAGGACGGAGCGCCGGGAGTTTTCAGCGAATCGCCGCTATCTCACCTATAAGGCCTGCGGCCCTCATAGCCTCTCGAGTCCTGTTGTTCGAGAATCGGTCCGAAGTGGTTTTAAAACAACAGACATCCTCGTACGTTCATCTGCACACGGCCGTTGTTTGCGATTGTCCATCCAATAGAAATTGGGTCCAGACTGAGTGACCTGTTTTAGATGACTTGAGATCGCTACGACACACATGCACAGATACAGATCACGGCATGCAATGAATATATATATATATAAAGAGAGAGAGAGAGAAGCAATTGCAAACACATGAAGGACACTTACCGTTGAGGCGATGGTGTCTATTTCCGCGCACCTTGAGGAACGTCTGAAGCGACAGCAAAAAGAAAAACGTTGTCACAGTATAGGTGAGAGAACAGAAAAGTGCCATCTATCGCTGTACACATATGTTGGTGCTTAAAACTGTATTGTACAGAGTGAGTTATAGTGTGTCTCGCAGAACAACAGTCACACAAAGGTAGAATCCGGTCAGGGGTTTTCACCCCAATTGTTTCCCTGCTATCGGCTATCCAACGGTTTTCGTTTAACAAGTTGGCATCCAACTCGCTATTGGTCCAGGATACCCTCCGCAGTAATGGCGTGCCCATCTGCTTAGCCGTATCGCAGCAAAATTGAACTTGAAGACCGTCAACACTTGTCAAAATTGAAACGATTTAGTTACACAACCCTTGTCAAGGAGCCAATCGCAGACAATGAACGGATACAAGAGACTGTTATTTTCCCGCAAGCTGCCTACGGCCAACGCTCCGTCTGGACGCTCTGCTAAACGAGAAAGCAACATGGAAACAAGAAGCCGAAAAGAAGAGCTTCACGAAAAGCGTGACGAACGCAAGGATACGGATGCACGGATTGGTGGAAGAACAACGGCAGCCGGGTTAGACACGAGGATCGTGTGGACTGAGTCGGGATAGCAAAGATTTAATACAATTTCGTTCCCCATTCCTCCCGCGTTTTGTCACCATCCTTCTAATATTTCGCAGTAGCCCATGCCCCCTGTCCCGGCCTACAGCTCAGGCTTGCTGGTAGGTCCACTGATCCTTTGAGCGACACGTACCAATTCGCCAAGAGACGCTCAAGCGTGATGCGTCGTAGCCAACAATCGCCCATGTAAGTACAGAGAACTTGCCTTCTAGTACAAAAACAATCTAGTCGAAGACGAGGGCTAGGGAATGGATATCTGGGACTATGTTTTTTTCGTAGAGATCTGAGATCCGCTGGGGCTCCAAACTATCTACATAGAAAGTGGAAAAGCAAAGAGAAGTAAAAAAAGAAAATAAAAAGCCCACTAGCCCAGTGCCCAACTGTAGCTACCATCGCGAGGCTGGTATAGTAAAAGGGGACAGGCGTAAAAAGAAGAGGTAGCATTGACTGAAAAGAAATCAACGAGTACAGAATTGCACAAAACCCCTACGAGCAGTGCCCGTTGCTATTTACCTCCCAGCGGGAAAGTGGCGACCGCTTTTCCTGGCCGAAAGGAAGACGACAAATCCGATCCAAATGCTGGTCCGTCTGAAAGTGTATCGAATACAGTATGATTTAGTTTTGCGTTAATGCATATATATATATATATATATATATAGCCGACTTATATAACTAAGAAAAATCATATGGAAACAAGCTCCCGAAGTACAATGCAGACCAACATCCGAAAGTCTACTACACGCTCTATAGGAATTTCCAAACCAAAAAGAATACTTCTGTTGTGCAAAGGCTTGCACTAGAAATCGCTTTGGGAGAGTACGCATCACTGCCATTAGGTAAAGAGGCGTATTGTGATTTGATGAAACTATAAAGCTCATATCATTGCTAGACCAACGGAAAAAAGGATTTCAACAAGACACCTAAACTAGATGAGTTTATCTTCAGTTGAATAAACAAATCGGATGGATCAGTATTAACGTACGAGTTCGTTTCTTCAGGCGGTTTTTGGGATGTTAATTCTTTATACACACTCACACATAGTATTTGCTGCTGTTAGAGATTACGGCGTCGACCAGGAAGGACTAAATTTGTCTGAATTGGATATATATATATATATATATATATATATATATATGTGCTGTACTCTTAGAAACATTTAGTATCTACTGGTGAAGTTCGCCTTCGGAGTCTCTAAAAAGGAGCATCTGTCTGTTCTCCCTGTCCCTGTCGGTCCTGTCGCTTTGCGAGAGAATCGCTGGAATGAGATAATCCTCACAAACTGTTTTGTGCGCTCTTTTCTGCTTTTAGCCGCTCGTTCTACCCGCTGACGGGAGCGAACTCCGGGGAACTTTACGCATCGTTTGGGATTGTGCGATGGAGTGTACGTGTACCTATCTCCTGGCTCGGTACTCGTGTGCGACCTGAGAGTTGGTCTATGTTCGGCGTGGAGACAAAGTCTGGCTGTTCGCCGGATCGGGTCTGATGTCGGGTCTGGGCTTCGCCACCGAAAGCATCGAGTCCTTGGCAGTCATCTTGCACAGTGATGATGCGGCAGTATTATGTCGAACTGGTTTTTTTCTGACGACTTTGCTACTGCTCCCGCATCCAATGTGGCCCTTCAGCGACGAGTACGAGCCAGCAAATCACAAACCAATGAGAAGTAAACCAGATCCGATTCTAGAACCGCTCTAGCGTTCGGGTTAGATCAGCGAAGGTCTTCTTCGCGCTGCTCGACGAAAAAGCAGAAGCAACCACAGTACCCAATCCTAGCGACGGCGACAAACGATCGCCCGTCATTGCATAGCTGGCTTCCAAAGCTATATCGTGACGCAAATCTTCCTTTGTATCTATACAGGCTCAATAGTAACCCGTGTATGAATAGATGTGTAGTCGCTAGCAAAGGTGAATTATTCGTTTCGACTTGTTCCGCTCTTGGCTCGTCTTCGCTATGGTCGTCGTCGTCGACGACGACAGGGTGATTCCCGTCGAGTGGCGACAGCAGCCTAATCTCCTCAGTCAATCAAAGCTGAATCGAAACTAAATAAACATTTTTGATCCGATTTTATTCTTGAATCGGAGTCGTCCGCGGGGCCTATCACTAGTAGTAGTCGCAGAAGCAGCTCATGTCATCGAGATATCATCTCGTTGTCCCATAAGAAGCGAATTTGTAGTAGGCGACAAGCGACAGCCAGACTGAGCTGTCCTAGAGTCCCCCAGTAGCAGCGGCAGATGGTTGGCAAAGGTGAAGTTAGAGTGAGAGAACGGGAAGGTTTGCAAGACTCGCCAACAGGACTACGTTGGTGTTGCTGAATCTATTTAGGTCCCCACCACTTTGTCCTGGTTTATGTTACATCCAATAGAGAAAAATGAGCGTCTTGTGCATTGCGGTAACATCAAGTTATGATGATATTAGTACTGTTCTCCGAGTATTGCAATGGCGTACGACTCAACCAACTGGTTAATTCTGCTTGATCTGTCCCTGAGCTATACCGCCATCAGAAGGCAACACGAGAAACGCGCTTGTAGTCAGTCCAATTGTGCATTGGCTAAAAAAAGAACAAAGCCTAAGAAGACCCTCAAGACGAGGACGAAAACTGAAATCACGGAATTTCAGTGTACAAAAGTTAATCGCGTATACAGCTCTGGTGTTGCCTTGGGTGATCATGACAAAGGCGTTATTTACGACTACCGATAAACACGGATAACTCACCAAATCGTCCTCCTGCGTTCGTTCAGTCGGGGCCAACCACCTTCTGCAGCTGTAGAACTCGGCAAACTTCTCCATTTCCAGCTCGAGGTGCTCACTCATCTGCTGTGGAGTGAGCGTGATGCCGCATAGGGGACAGATCGGCGTCTGCCCTGGGCTGGATAACTTGCGTAACGACGGGTTAAATAGACGGAATAGATTGTCCCACCGTGGGGGCTCCGGAGTGCCCTGTGGAGTCTTATCAACGGCTTCGGGCGTCTGCTGTATCGCGATGTTATCCTCGACCTTGAGCAATTCGAGGGGTGACCTCCAGGTTTGGCCAGCCCCGACCCCAAGACGATTCTGCTGCGCGGTTTGTTGTTGCTGCTGCTGCGCTAGAACCTCTAGCGAGGTCTTTGCCCGGTGGTAATTTCGTGTAAACTCGAGGCACTTCTCCTTCATGAGGAGATCGGTAAACGCCGAACTCTGGTGACCGCCGAACATCAGATTGCGATTCATAAATGCGGATGGATCAGGATTAGGCAGATGAGGTAGGAACGGTGATGATCCAACGAACAGGTAGCTGTTAGGCACCTGTAAGCGCAAAAACGGTCAGTTACCGAACGACATAACAAAGTAAAACCCTCTGTTCAGTCCTTGCAGGTGGCAACTGGCCTGCTGCTTCTTAAACAATAATCCAACACGTTACAACCAAACAACATCATCTCCACCTCCGTGCACGAACCTGAGCACCGTAGAGCAACGATAGCGCGGGGAAACAGGGCGACCTTTGCGCGGCCTGAGAGAGGCTTTGCTGAGCTGCTTGTTGCGCCTGTGCCTGCGCTTTGAGCGCTGATTCGTGCGCCGAATCGGAGGTCGGTGAGGGTGGCGTATAGCTGACGGGCGAGGAGGGCGCTGAAGACATTGCAGTGCTGCCGCCACATGCCTGGCTTTCCTGAAAATTCATCCCGCATCGATAACGAAGAAGAATAAGAACGAGGCTCAAAAAAGGAAGAAGGACCGGTCCCACCCGAGAAGAACGAACGTGAAGAAAAACAGAAGCAGCAGTGGCTGTGTCCCAGAACGCGAAATAGAGATATACACGTGTACGCTGACCGAATATCGTTTACGGCTCTCAATAACTGAGTGAACCATCGGCAAGCTGAGCCTTCGCAGAGGATGCGGCAAGTATTTTGACGTCAGACACGGCTACAGTTACATTGACATATTAGTTATAAATCATGCCGTATCGAACTTTGAGATATTAACATTTATTTCTATTGCGTTTATTTGAGATTGTCTCATTTGGTGCACTTTATCTAATTATACATTTAATACGATCTATCGTAGCTTTGGAAATAGAAACGAGTAGAAAAGATGTGCTTAACTCATAAGCAATGAAAAGCATCGTATTTACTTTCTATTATAACATGTCTTAAGTGAGTTCGTGTTGTACAAATATAGGATTCATACCGCATGCATCTACTATCGTGCAGTCGAATTGGTACGTTAACCCTGTAGGAGATTTCATAAATAAAGACGATGTCAACCTGTCAAATGTTGTCTTACTCAGGCTGCCTCACCTCAGCGCCAACGAGCTTCGACGCATGGGTGCCACCCACAAAGTGATCTAGTGCATCACTCTTTTCATCGAACAGTTTGATCTCTTCGCGGACCTTCAATTCAAATGCGCTCAAACAAAGACACCTTCATGTACAGACTAATAGTGGCCTTCATGTGTGGCAAATCCGAAGCTCGTTTGCAACTGGGCGCACCTTTCGATCGAGTGCGTCCTATTCGATTCCTGTGTAGCCTGAGCTCGCCCACGAGGTTTCGTTAGTTAGTCTGTCGGTGACTATCGATGCATTATAGAACAAACTCCATCGTGAGAGCCTATCTGTGAGGTCCGTCGGGTCACTCACAGCGTTATCTTTCGCCATCCGGGATGGCATCACAACCCCAATTCAGATCTCATCGATGTCTAGCGGCGCGCAGTTGAGCCAACTCAACTCATTGATTTCGTATCAGGCCAATTGAATGTGGAATTCCGCCATTCATTTCATGAAGACATTTCTCAGTACGATAGAAATAGGGAGCAGCAGCAGCAACGGCGGCGGCAGTAGCGGCGAGCTAGAGAGAAATTTACTAGACGCCGGTTCGCGCACTCGACCGTGCCACAGCCTACAAGGAAAGCGCTAAGAAAGAAGACTCTTGACGAGGCAAGCTGAAAACGATTCATCGCTTTATTGGCCGAAGACGGCCCAAATCCGATGAATCTAGTCGGTACAACGGGCTTTGACTGCTTCTGTTGGCTTTTTGACGAGCCAATGGCAGCGTATTTAGGTAAAGATGGCTATGGAAAAGCAGACGTGTGGTCGAGAACCGCTTTTTACTACAGACAGCACCCAACAAGGTTGACTGCGTCGTTGTAGAATCGTTTGATTACTTGACGGTGTAACAAGGCGATGCAAAGAAGCATGGGTTCGAAGGGGAAATTGTAAAATCTTCTAACTCTCTGTAGGCTGTGAGCGGTTTGGTTCGTGCTGCCTAAATACGCCTGCTCGACGTAAGTCAACAAACTTTGGTCAAAATGTTAAAAAGTTCTTGAAGACTTCCCTCCGGTAACGGCCACCAGGGTATCAACGCCGGCATCAGGGTGTGGTCCTACTCTATCTCTAACGAATTTGACTGCTTATGCCAGGTGCATAATATGTGCTAAAACCTATGGAGGAGTCCGCTGTCTGATAAGGAATCGATTATCTGCCCGTTACGCAAGCAGTGCTCATTTGAATCGTGAAGATGAGTTGCTATAAACCTAAGCAGTTCCTCAATCTTCGACCGATATCACCAGCTAGCATTTTCCAATTCTATAGAGACACAAAAGGTGAAAAGCAATATATGTAAATGTTACATATACAAAATTTTACGAATTAATCTATCAACATCACACCATCGGGTTGAAGATTTGGCAGCATCATTACTTCACCCTGATATGTGCGCGATAGACACTATCAGCATTAATTAGTGCTATAATATAAACGCCATATTGGCAACGTTATAGCCCACCTCTCCACGCATACATATATTGCACAGACTGCATTCGAGCTCTAATCGAATTTGGGTTTAGAATGAAGCTGAACGGCGAAGTCAAATCCCTCCATCGTCGCATCGCCTATGACCCACACTGCACCGCCAGCCCAACTCAATCCGGCGTTCGTATGTGTAACGGCAGCTGCTGCTGCTGTTGCTGCTGCTGTTGTTATTATGATTGCCGTCATCGTTCGCTATTGCAATAGTGTTTACATTTAGAGTTAAGTGGCCAGTGAATGCCGCCAGTTGGAAATGAAGCTGCGAGCTATTCGTAGTTGCGAAGCGCGCAGCTGAACCGGCAATGACTACCCCCGCCAACGGGCTCGCCACTTGTCGGGGATAAAGGAGAGGAGGTTGGTTGTCAGCACTTTCAATCGAGCTTTGGCTGAAAGCTCTATGGAGAGATCCGTGGCCGCGGTGAGTAACACCCGTTCCGACAGGAGTAACTCGGGGTTGGCGAAAAGCTTCGAAAGTGATGGGGACCTGCGACTGCGGGATCAGCTGCTTCGTGGGTAACTTCCCATGGTCAGGGGAATGCTACAAACTTGTATGAGAAATGACTTACCTTCGAGAAGCGCATCTATTCCGTATTGTGTGGTAACTTGATGAAAACAGATGCGGAAAGCTAATCGGCGTCGGCTATAACTATATATATAATGTATTGGCTGTGTGAGTGCGCATGGTTGGCTTTAATATGCCAATTCAAATATGGCAAAAAAAAACGCTGGGCTGGTTAGGCGAAGGGGTAAAAATGTACTTTGGACGTTTGCAAATAACAATTTAAAAAATGCCCTGTTTAAAACCTGTTGGAAATACCGCCTGCTCAGATCAACGTAAGCAGCCACACAATCCGCACTTAGTACGAGCAAACGATTCCTATGTAATGCATCGGTCTAGTTCTTTACAACAACTTGTCTAACGCCGCCGGAAATACTTGTGCATTGCATAGAGCTGATCAGTTGTTGTAAAGGGAATCTGATTTACCACTTAACTTTCCGGATATCATGGGAATATCAGCCAGTGTCAAGCCCACACTTTGCCTTTGAGTGATAGCGCTTTCAGACAGTTAAAAGCCTGGGCTTTTAGACTAAATGAGTTAGATGTTCAGTGATTGGCACAATCGTCTACGAAGTCGCTTCTTTTTAAGTGACTTCGGTCCCTTCTAGAGTCAAGATCATCTCTAAATAGCTAATTCGGCTAAAGATTCTATCAACTATTTGCATGTTAGGTTGGCACTTTAGGGTAAATCGTTCCCCTCAAGGGGGCAGAAGACCACGAATGTCTGGCTATCTCAATTGTACAGTGAGAGTATCTTTGAGTATCCATGTACTACTGCGTACCACAGCCGCCCCCATCCCATCGTAGCGAGTGCGTCAGGCTCGGTCCGTTCGAAATGTATATATATGTATTGGACTGTGGATACCCCCTGCCCCTTGATATAGAACTGCACACCGATACGCCAACCAGTGTTAACAACTACAATTCGTTCTGTGTTTAATGTTTTTCTTCTCCTGTTGTATTTCTTTGAATTGCGGGTTTGTCGAATGCCACCGTTTAAGTCAGCCTCAATGGCCTATCTGTATTTAAACGATACGTGCTGAGCGCGTCCATGCTCATCGTGCTTTCCCCGAAAACAAAAGCGCTGACTAATGAGTAGGCCCAGCCCGAGCAGGACGAACTGTCCGGGTTTCACTAACTCCAGGGGGTTGTTGTAAATGATATAGGAGAGCCGCTGCCTATTTGGACCTTTCTGCAGTAAGACACCTCAAACAGATCTGGAAGGAGTTGGTGTTCTAAAGAGTGCCATGGAGCAAGAGAGAAAACACTACTAGATAGAGATGAAACGACCGGACGGAAGAAAATGGAGATGTGCCGATGTGCTCGCCTGGTTTGTTGTCGTCGGTATTGTTGTTGTTGTTGTTGTTGTTGTACTAACTGAATTGCGTTCGAGGAAGTTCGACGCTATTATTGGGCGTCTGCTGTCGTCAGTGATAGACAGTATTATCATCTGGTGTTCGTTTGCGTTTCTAGGGCGAAGTAACCTCTAGTTGTCCCCTCCCCTCCTGTTTGGCCTTCCGTTTGACCCCTCCTTTGTCGACTCCTGATTTTCCAACAACGAGTGCTCGTAGACGAGACCAGGTAGGCCAGTTAGAAGCTCATGGTGTGCACTTTAGAGAGTGAACATTTTTTGGGGGAAGAAGGTGCTATTGATGACCCCACCGACTGAATAACTGCTACAACGATCCTGTTTGGATCACCTACCAGCGATAGATTTGTTTTTAAGTATCGAGACGCGATATTGTCACGGGGCTTGTTCCTCCAGAGATAACCAATCGAGATCTTAGCTCTGCGGGCTTCTTACATAGCGAGCTACTTAGAGCGGAAAGATTGTTATCACCTACATTCTAGCGATTGTTGTAACGCTAATGAGGCAGACACTCCACCATGAGTGCCACTAATATAATAGCAAGACAGATAATTAAAAAACAAAAGGTTGGCTACTAATTAGCAGACTTCAATAGATTCTAAATGGTGCGAGGTTACTGGTGGTTTCGTATATAGCCAAAAATTATTATTACTAATCTCAATACATTCTGTTTTATTCTACTGTGAACAAACGGTATTTGAACTCCCAACTCTGACAGTATGCAGGTGCAGGTTTGAAGACAGAGGAACCTAAAGGTGGGTCGTTCGTCGTTCATTCAATTGCTTGTTAAAGTACGTTCTTCTGAGAAATACAATGTGGACTTGCTCGGTGACTAGAACTCATTCCTCTCACAGTAATACGCACATATATATATATATATGTGCGTATCTCAGTTAGTATAGGGTTTTTTTGCTTCTCGTTGATGGCCTTACGGGCTGACTAATGGCTATTGTCGACCTTGTTATTGTTGGTGGGGTGTTAATCTCATACTATTTTATCTACTGTATGTGCACCTTCGAATGAACGTACCGTCCAGCTACCGAAAACGAACCAGTTAATTAGATTAGTTATATTTATTCAGCAAATTCTAAGTAGCTCGCTATAGCAGGGTCATGATAGTACCTTTAAGGCCAGACAGGAAGGTCGTCCGGATATGATGGGTGCATCAAAGGCAAAGGCCCTCTGCACGCTGGGATTCACATCAAAACCCATTCTAATCATTTGAACTCTAAGGTTTAACTAGCAGCATATAGAACTACGATGAAAATACAATATTCTAGTGTATGCTTAAGGTTAGCGTTGTCCTTTTCAGAGCCCCTGTTCATCATCATTGTTTGTTACCCTTTATGTATCTGGTTCGAGAGGACACTTGAAGGTACGATTTCGTTCTCGCTACGCTGAATAGCATCACCAGAATAGACAATGGAAGAAACCAAAACGCTCTAGAGTATGAAAAAGAATCACTGCCTTATTGTACTGTTATTACTGATACAAGCTCAAGCAGTTACCTGGCGGAAACGATCATCTGGCCGATTCGGCACGTCTCGTAAAAAGCACACCGTCATACAAATCTCCCCACCAACAGACGGCTAGCGGCTAGCCGTAAGCCAGCTAATTGACTCGACGAGCAAATGAAAAGGCTTTTCTGCGTGAAGTTATCTAAATTGCTTGCAAGCATTATCGACCCGAAACCGAGCGCAGAGAAAGACGCTAGCGTCGAGCAATACGAACTTGCAGAAACATGTCTTGGTATTGAGCGAGCGGCAGCTCCATAGAGCGTAACGCGATGATAATCTTACCTATTAAACGGGTAACACGAGTTAAGAGATTTTGCATTGGCTAAGTTATATACTAGAATTGTATGTGTAGACTGTACTTGTGAGCACGACTGTCAACTTGGATATGGTCAGTTACCTTCGAGGAGGAGGACATGGTTTGTTCTCTGGTAAAAAATTATCACACGCAGCTTCTCGTAGTCTTTAATGAGGAGTATTGCTTGAATGATAACTTTTTCGATGAAAAGAAGATAACTATTTTTTCTCTAACAAAAAGTCGGTTATTAATAGTATTTCAAACGTATCAATGAGCATTCGAACAAGGCACAATCTCGCATCTCAATGCCATAACAGACCCTCTGTGCTGATAGAAAACTAATCTGTCGAGAGAGAAAACGTCGCTTTGAGAAATTATGACGCCATACGAAAAGTAACACGGTCATAAAGCCAATCTTTAGCTCGACGTAATTCTCTATAGGTTTTAATGGGAACCACCAGCCGTGTGTCGCTATCCGTATCGCCTCTACGGGTGTCTTTTTCTGGGGTCGCGCGTCATAGTGCAGTTACGCACTTCTCATAGGATTCGCAATTGATTGTCTCAAGTGGCGCTACGAAAAGCACAGAAGTACGAAGCGATCTACAGAAAAGCACAGAAGCACATCAACGGGAGGCATATAAAAATGTTATAGCGACGACGAAATAAAAACGATATCGGTGGGAAATAATCAAAGGGAGTGCCACTGTGAAACCCGTTCAAATGCTCACTCCCTCCCCAAATATTGGGTCTGTTTGGCTTGAACATTCGCATTCTATTCTACTACGAAAGATAATGGATGCGGCAAAAAAAAAAAAAAAAAAACTCCAATACGCACCTTTTTAATGGACAGCTAAAACTAGAGCCATAACTAGCTAACTGTTACAAACGCTGACAAGGGACAGAAACGGATCACTGTAGGCCCTATGATTCACTGCATTTCTCACCAACCAGTAGCATATTCTCTGTTAGTAGCAGTTCATGGCGGGGTATAATTTGCCGCATATACGGGATCACGGCAGGAGTTTACGTACATCTTATCTATAGAGCAGACTCTAGCATGATCAATTATGGATGCACACAGTAGCTGCTGGATAGAGAGCTTTGATCGCGAGCACTTGTGCGCATTAAAAATCGGCCGACTTTCAATTCCTCCTGCCCCGTCCCCGATTTACCTTAGGTAAGAGGAACTGAAACTTAGCTTATACTAAATGCCCCTTGTCGGGCCCTACTCCTGCCTGTCAATCAATATCGGGGAAAGCCAGACTGATGACGCGGCCTGAGACACTGTTGCTCACAAAGCACACCTAACAGTCGCCGGAATGAAATTAAATGATTGATTAGTCGATTTGGCTTGATCAGGCAAAATGACGTCTACCTTCTGTAACTGTGTGTTCACAGGCTCTGTTACCCCTTACGAAGCGCTGACGAGCGGGTAGGTGCATTCATGGGAAAATAGGCGGGATTCAGAGCTGGCCCGGGGCCGGGCATATAGGAGGCGTTTTCGCCTGCAAGGACGTTCTGAAGCTAGAGCTTGCGGCCTATCGAACCCGCTCAATGCGGATCGATTCCCTACTAACATTGATTCGGGGGTCGCGAACGCACATTTTAGTTCCCGTATGCCTGAACAAAGGCGTTTGTAGCTGTTGTCGGGTGGATCCTATTCAGGGAGCATTATAATAGAGCGTTACCCGCTTGCATTATATTATTCGTACGGAGACGTATCCAGCATTGCATCACGGTGCCACAGATATATTTTGGCTGAAACTTTACTATGAATACTTACAGCTATGCTCATCGTTGCGAACGCCGTGTTGTGGCCAAGGGTTGCCTGAGGGGAAAGTAGTACGTATCTAAGTTACGCTTGAATACAGAAGATCACTGAAACACATACACGTAGCGATGATCACACTTAAACACGTTCACAAATTCGCAGCGCGTGCTTTCTGTGACTGATAGAACGGGTCCGTCTTATTAGACACAATACAGTCAATTGCACAGTGGCGTTCTGTTGTACGACTTCTGGAACATGTTATCGTGAAGTTTTTATCGTGAAGACGTCGAAGCAAACGCTTCGACCCGGTCCGCTTGCGAATTGTTCGAGCTGCTATTATCACACGGTGGACCGCGCGTGTACCAATAATGCACTATCGATCAAAGAAGTGGGCGGAAAAGTTCATTGGAGAACACACAGCATCTAGAAGAGTTTCGCTTGTCGCAGAAACGATCTTTTGTACAAATGCTTATTAAGAGCCGATTCGACCTCACTGTTAGAGTGTGAGTAAATTAAAACAATGCTTTCGCTATACAGATGCGCGTCAAATAGCTTACAAGGCTACTGTGCCTATATACTCTACACCAGAATATTAACTAACAAGCAGTAGAACTTAATGAATCTGATCGTACACGCTAATGTTCGCTATGATAGACTAAGTTAGTAGTAGCACGTACTAAGTCCATTTGAAGCGGTCCAACTTGTGGATAGAAACAACTTCCTTGCAGTTGAAAAGAACTAGCTCTATCCAAATGAGCTCAGTGCCGAAGCAGCCAAATCAACTGCACCTCACAAAGAAACCAGTGGACTTCGGAGTGCAACTGATCTCGAACTCGTACTTCAACTAATAACTGAAGTAGCCTCAGCGGCGGTGTTACTTTTGCGTTACTCCTTTGCCTCGTGGTGGGTTGATAGTTCGAGTCGGACTTCAGATCTGAACGTGTCCGTAGAGTACTACTGCTGGCGCATAGAACAGAGACAGTCGTATGTCTATGACAGAGTCGATACAGGCCGGAGTGCTGCAGCGCGACTTCTGGCTACTGGCTGCTGCTGCAGCTGCTGCTGCTGCTGCTGCTTGCAGTGGTCGTGGCAGGAGCTAGCGAACGCACTGTGTATCGTCAGATAATTAACTGAGAGAGCCCGGGAGTCCGGACCCCGAGCCTGCGCAGCTCGGCGCGGCTGTAGCCAGCAGTAGCGGCCGCCAGCTACCGCCGCTGTGGGCGCCGGTTCGGCAGCGCTCACCGCGGCAGCAGCAGCGGCCTCCAGTCTCTAGATGCAGTCACGGCGGCGCCAGCGGAGTTCCAAGTGAGTGAGTACAGCAGTGCGAGTCGAGGGAAAGGGCAGGCTCTCGGAGGGAGGAGACTCCGCTGCTCCGGAGCCACTCAGAGAGCGCCGAGACGGAGCACAGGCGCCGCCGCCGACGTGCCTGACTACTGGACCCATCGAGCGGACCAACTGCACCGACGCACTAGAAAGCGCAAGCCACCCACGAGCACACTACATAATAAGCTCCCGGCTGGCAGCGGAACCGGCGGCCGCGGCGGTGGTCGAGGCACAGTTAGAAGAAGAGAGCTACTTCTTCCCGCCGCCGGGAACCTCACGCGGAGTAGCCCGAGCACCGCGGTTGAAGACGGCCGGCGCTCGTCGACTGTCTGAGAGCTACGGAACTCCGAGCGGACTGCCGTCGGAAGAGTTAGCTCGCAGCTCGTTGTGAGCGATGGCGCTGAAGTGTGCAACCGGGGAGAAGCCGAAAAAGGTTCACGATCTCTCTTTTCCTGCCGGCAACAACATCGACTACCGCTGCTATACTACAAAAGGATTTCTGCTACGATTCGTAGCCGTAACACGACTACAACACCGAAAACAGCAGTCGCACACAAACAAACAAGCATTACAGTGCCTACAGGAATGAAGGCCATAAAGGCACCACATAAGGCGTATCATGTACGAATATACGTCACCGGACTTTGTGGCGATATAGATACCACTAAATATATAGAAACTACTTGAATATAGATATAGTACGGGCGTTCTACGAGAGCGTAGCCCAGATGATGGACATGCTCGTTGTGCAGGCATGACACTGAAGAAAGTAGCAAACCTGTCTCTAAATCCCTAATGCAACTTCCGGTCCGTTGAATCGGATTTCATAGAATGCCAAAAAGATGTTTATTTTTCTGTGCACACGCCACCGGCCGCTATTCTGGCTGTTATTAAAAAAACCTGCCTTCTCTCTTACCATATAAAAACTTACGAGCATTGGTGGTAACAAAAATCACACAAATGCTGCCACAAGAGAAAATCCCCCGAGGCTTTTCACTGGTAACGTGTCTGCCTATGAAGACTTGGGACACATGTGAGGTGGGAACCAAAGATCAGGGATGAGCCACACTCAGTTTGCTTGGGATTGGGCACCTTATGTATTAATACTATCGAATTATGCTCTCGGACAAGGTCCGAGGCATTGTGATAGCTTCATCTCAAGCTTCAAGCTAAGCTCTGTTCGACTTGTCGTTGTCTCTCGCTCGCGGTATCTATCGTACTTCAAGCCTGCGCCGTTGCAACTTACGCTCAAACAAACTCACATCCCTTCCCTATAATTATAACTACAGTTAATTTGCATATTAACTTGTGCTAGTATAACGGGTTCTCCGCATTTTCGGGCTCAATGCCCTAAGCGAAGACGGCCTCATAGGAAGGTAGCGAGCCGAATGTGATGTATTGCGTATATATTTCAGTGTAACGGAACCCAAGTAAACCATTGAATTCACTGTTGAGCGGCTAACAAAACACGAAGGTGTTTGAAAGGGGCAGTATTATTTCCATTTCCGTTGGGCTCTAGTTAAGCTAGCTGGGCCTGGCTGAAAGATAAAAGTACGTTACTGTTATAATACTATCCGAATGCAACCGAACACACATTGAAGATAGTGAATTATAAATGCAACCATAAAATTGGCAAAAAAACCGTAAGTAATAGTCTTGCTTTGTCTGACCAGGTTCACTCTGCACGGGGCCTGGCTACCAATGAACGTTATAATCTACACAAAAATGTGCCGCGAAAACTTTCAATTGTAGCTTGTATTTACATATAGCCACTGATACCTGTGCAGGGTAGACGGATCTCCCGTTAATTAACTAAATAATGAAACCTTGTCGTACTTTGTACCTTTACTTTATTAACAGTAGATGTGACAACGTTCAACAGGCCCAAGTCGCAAGCAAGGTACGCAGTATACTTTGAACGTGCTGACAAATGACTAATATTGCTTCATGGAAAAGTGTGAAGTTCACTGGCGTTACAGTGGACAGAAAAAGGGCTGCCGGGTACCCCGAGTCCGATCAGCCGTCAGATCAGTCTAATAGAATATATTCTTGTCTTTCGTCGTTATCATTGTCGATATCGGAATAACTATGGGCCTGATAAGGATTACATAAGAGTAACAATCTAAACTGTTACCGCGATTGGATACTATAGTTTTGTAGAGGAGCGGATCGGATTCCGGTTGGGATTCGCCGATATTTTCTATGTTCGACATTGTTTAGCCTGTTCAGGCTATTGAAGACTTGCTGAAGGCTTGAGTGTGGCTCATTATATGTCTGATGCGCAAAATTGACAGACTGTATAAACAAGTTGAAGTTGAGCTGATTTGTTTTTGTAGATCGGTAGAGTGTTGGATTTTGTTATCATTTTAATAGAACCATCAACACTGATGGCTGATCGTAATTTTTCGACTTGAAATAGGTATCAGCGAGATTTCACAAACACCATCAAACATACTGTAACAATGTCTCTTCTCCACATTTTCGCATTCTCAAGATATACGTGACCCATAGACCATACAAAATAGATCTATGTCGGTTTTAGGTAATTAGCAGCAAGCGTAAAATAGACGCGTAAATATCTGTTTGCGGGAATCACCCAGTGACCTTGCAGGCCGCTCCTTTTGTAGCTGCAGCCAGCCAGGCAGGCGGTAAGGAAAAAAATTAATTTTGTGCGTAGGACAACGATTAGCCAGTTCAACCAGGACGTATCGACTGGGTCGCCCCATTCGTTTGATCTCTCACGCATGACACTCGTGTATCACAGTTAAAGCGATAGCAACAAAAAGGGAATTTAACAAAACCCGCTTCCTGCAATCTGTTAGGGATGTACGTGTCTAACAAGTGCAATTTGTACAGCTGCTATCGGTATTGGGGGAGCGTTACGTTTGGGGAGAACGAATTTTGCGTGTAAAGCGTACGTTTTTCAGCTCGTTTAAACACTAGATGAACAAAAAAGTTACGGTAGTTATTTTGGTCGATTAACGTTCTGGGTATCCGGCGGCCTATCCCACCGCTAGCAAGCTTCATACCAATGGACAAACTGTTTGGGATCGCAGGTTCATGATAAGATCGGTTGCACGCCGAACGTGCGTTGGCTGGTGTCCAAGCCGAACATTTAGTTCTTTCATGTTTATTATCGTTATCCTAATGTTATAATTAGTGTTGTGGTTTTCGAAATAGTGCACAGCTCGCAAATGCCCCCTTTAATTGAACTGGACGCAAGTGTCTTGGGGGACAAAATTAACGCGACCAACTCGTATCAAGAGCTTCCGATATTCCAAATTATCCAAGACTGCTATCGTGAGCAAAAACAAAGGTTAGAGTTATACCTTTCTGTTTTTTGCTCTATCCACCGGCAGAACCATTGATATCACATGTTTGAAACGAGTATCGCGCTCTAGTAAAGTTGTCATACCATTCACGTATCTTATATGGATCGGGGACGCTTTAGATTTTGTCATTTGATAGTACAAATAAATCGCTTTACGCGGTAAGCCTTCAGCTTTCACGCCCGGTATCGTCGTTAGGCGTCTTATCAGACAAATGGCTGGCTCTCAGTATTCCTGTCTACGCCTGGATCGAATCTAGACCACGATATACGATTTGCCAAAATATAGCATAATAGTTACCTGTTTCTAGTTGTGATTCATTATTCACGGTCTACTTGTCCTACCAAGTCTCTGACTATATACCATATATGTTTGCCACACGCTTGTGACCCCGCAAGCCACCGGGAGGCGCTCCAATGACGTCGCGTATCCGCATCTGATGAGACTGCAACTATCAGTGAAACTGGTTACTTTCATAAGTACTCGTCTGTATACCGTCTGTTTCAGGGCAAGGGGCGCGTTCATTAGTCGTATTACTGCACATCGGCCGCTAAAATCACTAACAATAATGGCGTTCTCTTGGTAGTGAGGCCGATATAGGACAACAAATGTCTAAGACATCTTTAATCTTTATCCCAGTTGCCGTATAAGCTTTCAGGCGTGCGAACGACAAAAACATTACTGTTCGTTTTGTATGAACAAAGCAAGGTAAACACTCACGACGATTTATCTTTCGGGTTTTTCTCGTATCGTTCTCCTATGTTAGGCCGAAATGCAAGAAATTAATTAAGAAAAAAAAATTAAGAAACTAATCGTTAGGATGATTTCATAGAAGTAAATACCGCCACAGATCTTTTTTGTTTTGGATGCAGTCGGATAGTACTTGTACCTAAAAGGCAAATTGAAGGAGCGGGCCTCAAATAATGCCTAAATTTGACGAAAATTTTGAACAGCTGTGAAGATCAGAGGCAAAGTTTGTGACGATTTTAAAACACTTGTGGTTATTTCCCCGCTTTATTTCTACTTTCAAATATGGCATTATTTAAGCGCTTACTTATTATTGGAGGCACCCTCGTTATTACGGAATTCGGCTTGTTTACAAGGTTGTGTCAGCTTCAATAAAAAAAACTCTACGGTCTTTCGGAGATTTTATCGTCTTATTTTAATTACCTAAGAGCCCTGGTCGCACCCATTTTGCCTCCCGCGTCTATGTTATAGTTGATGATAACCGGAGTCTATCCAAAATAATACAAGAACATATGGTAAAGATTATACCGACGACGGATACGTTACATAAAAGTACGTCAAGAAACCTCTTCGTTGCAGACAAATACATGTAGAAAAACAGGAGTCATTATACAATAATAGCTATAATGGGTATGTTCAGGGCACGTGGACTGCGCAAAGCTTAAGTGTTTCACCTAGCGAGACCGAGTGAACTCCACGACCCACATCATACGTACTAGTCGGTAATTCATTCGTGTGTAGAAGTCTCAACAATGCCTCATGTACAGCACATGCTTTAAGCCGAGTTACAGTGACCGAGGTGCGTGGTGATATGTTGGGGGAAGGGAAGAGGTAGAGAAAGGGACGCTTCTGAGATCAGGGATGCAAAAGCAGAAGAGGACCACACTACTGCATCAGCCGCAGGTGTATTTGCAATGACCCGCTGGGTTGGCATCACCAAATGCAAGCTATTCCAGTGAGCTCATCTAACGTTTAAAAGGGCTGAAGATTGTACTGTCATGAAAGTACACACCTACTTGAGCAATACACCTTTTCCGAGACACAAAGGGGCGAACCGGCATCGAACACGCACGTCTAGTGCTTTGAAGCATACTATAGATGCTGCAGAGCTAGAAAAATTGACTGATTTATACTTGCGCATATAGTGAAGTTCTCCAGCTTAAGCCGGGTTGAAATAAATGGACCGACTGCGCAAGCGATATTAGGTCAATTGGTCCTTGCTGGTTCGGGCTTTCGATAGTTATGCATCCATTTCGTACATTAATCAACCCCATATGATCATGTAAGGATGATGGTTCAACGATTTAGGGAAACAGTAAAATAACCAAAGCCTTCGGAAGATACTCTCGTCGTTAGCGCGTCACGTAAGTAAACTCTGAAACATGCAAACAACTGTGGGTATTTCTCCGAGAGAGGAAGACCATTGATAACGTTTCTGAACGTTGTTTTTAATTTCGCTTCTCATCCTCCCCTCTACAGAAGCTCGTCACATAGATATCTACGTAACTATAGCGAGAGACCGTATGTGAAGGTATTCTGCAATAGTAGTGTTGTAAATAGACCGGTCCTAGCGCCCATACACCTGCGTTACATGGTAAACGAATCGATCTTATCAATTAAAGCCGGTAGTTTTGGTGGCGTCTGCGT
The DNA here is from genome assembly GCF_002443255.2 of Varroa destructor. Taxonomy (NCBI): domain Eukaryota; kingdom Metazoa; phylum Arthropoda; class Arachnida; order Mesostigmata; family Varroidae; genus Varroa; species Varroa destructor. Next base: position 46,586,074 of record NW_019211457.1, on the reverse strand, counting down.
GTGATATCGGAGATATCTTTTTAAACTTGATTTCAGAGTTTGTCGGATTGTCCAGTGACTAAATCATGCAGAGCTCGAAGCTGTCGCTCTCTGTACCGTAGAATTAAGCATGAACTATTAGAAAGTAAATCGATCAAGAAAGAAGGTGCCGGTGCTCTATCATAGAATAGCCGAGACTCGTACCTACATGTGTGGCATTTCGCTGATTTCTTTCCACGTACCAAACGACACCAGTGTACTTTCAAAAGCGCAAATCGAACAGGGTAGTATCAAAATGACGAGTCTTCGATGGCTGTCTTTCGACACCGATTGGATCAGATTGATTTGTCTAAGCATCGGAGACATTGATCCTTACTATAACCTCGGTACGTTCTATCACCGTGACGACGATGACGACGACTACTACTACTACTACTTACAATTTGCCTGCGGTTCGTATATGTATTCGTTATTCAGTCGACTGGGCCATATATACAGTCTGGCCCATGTTTTTTTTTTTATCGTTTTATGAAGCTAGTCATTCTTTCTTGGCCTCAACAAATTTGCTTCGTTGAAAATTGAAGGTTGAGTTCGGTCTATTGCACGTTAGATGGGTCGTGATTCATTTGAACCTCACTTTTTTTTTCGTTAGTTAAAATGGTTTAGAGACAGGCTCCGCTAGTGAATTCAATAATTCTAGCTTGAATGCCCTTCGAAGTCATCTCGAAGTCTTCTCAATCATTCGTAGATGAAGTAATGTTCCTAGAAATTCATACTCTGTGCGCTAAGATTTTTAAGATACGCTGCAAACGTTTCATAAACAGCAGTAGTCCATATAGGTAAATTTATGGGTCCAAGTACATGAACACTCGGAGATGTGGGAAATTCTACACGTTTCTTGTGTTGTGCAGCTCTGGCAATAAGTTCGCTTGCAGCCATTCAAAATAATAGACCGACCCAGTGCAGACTGTTTGCTCCCCTTATAGAAGATGTGTACTATATTGACTTAATTAACATGGCTGTCCATTTGGAGTGCAGGACCTCACCGCCGTGAAGTGTTGGTGCTCCGTTCCGGTAGCCGGTAGAAGCACTCCCCTTGCTCATTTCAGATACAGCGCCTCACGTCGCAATCGTCCTTTGTTTCGCTAGAGAAAATCAAGCAAGGACCAACTTCGTCAAATGAAGTTAATCCTTAGTTTACAACCTGATCTTAGTTCACTCCAAAAAACGCAGTCGCTCATTTCTCAGGCTCAACTCAGCGAAGCTAGTTTAGAAACAAGCTTTTAGCCCTCCGGGGCGGAAGAAAGGTTGGCGTGAGGAGGCAATGAGGAGATTTGCTTGTTACTGTTTCGAGTTTAGTTGGCCTCACGAGCGAGTTTATTATCTGCTTTGAGAGGCGTCGATGGCGGCATTTTGTAAAGCGCCACCTCTGGCAATTAGTTAGCCAGATATTGTGAATTTCGGAGAAATCTGAGCGATGCCTTAGCAGGAACTTAACTAGACCGAAATATACAGTTAGTTAGTTGTTTATTTATTTAGCCTCGTTTATTTTACTAGGACGCACTGAACCGCAACACCGAATGGTCTATAAAGAAGTTGCCCGTAAACGGAAAAAAAGTGACTCATTTTAAATATTCGATCATATTAAATATTTATTTAATAATATAATAAAAAGCATTTCATTTTAGAATTCTGTATTTTGGACGGCTGCTTGCTGATTTATTTATTTTTGTTGAGCATCTAGTGATCAGAGACTAATTGTCATTACCAACATAAAGGTACAACTTGCACCTCTAAACTAAGCTATTCTTCCCCTTAGAGACAAGAGCGCTGTTTCCTTTGAGGACAAATGTTTCGTAGCACTGTCGGTCGCTCGCAACCAGTATTCTGCATAGGAGAAATGCTACGTAACGATGATGAACAATGTACCAGCGAAATACAAGCAGGCGAGGTTCCATGGGCCACTGTGTTTGAGGTCTTCACCGTGGGTGGCTTAAATGACGATCAATGGCAACGCAGAAGATCTCATGATCTGATCCAAAACAACAATGAGGATTAGTGGACCGCGGATTGAGGGCAGAGGTGTACCTTCAACTGAGCTTGTTGGCGTTCTCTTAAACAACTTTTCTTCTTTCGGTGAATCCTTCATGCGTTGAGTTACTCGCTCCAGAACCTGATTTAGGTTCATCGTACGCGTTGGTGCCTCGATTTTCTCCTCGTACTGACATCAGGCCGAGTCGCTCCGCAACGAGATTCGCAGTAAATGGATAAAAGAGATTGAAAAGGAAACAAAGAATTTAAAACGGAAAATGCTACCCAACGGCGACGACGACGATATAAAGGAATCTCAAATTCGATTCGATTAGGGCGGATTACACAGTGAATGAACATGAAGTGACATGAAGATAAACTGAAGCCCGCCACCAAGGCTAACCTCGACCTAACGAATACGAAAGACATGCAGTGATGCCCCCGAGAATCGAATGTAGGATACCCGTCAACAGCTGCCAGGAACGACCACCCTGTCGATGCCCTCCGTATAAAAATGTGCCAATTCTACTCGTAGACATGATTTAGATTTGTTTTTTGTACTGAACTTTTCGGATTGTCAACCTCATCTAATTGTGATAGTTCCCAAACTAGAAGGTGCAGAAGATCAAGATAACTAAGATGACGTTTTATTTACGACGCATATGTATATATATATATATATATATAAGAAGATTTCTCGTTATTGGTGTAACATGATTTGTATTGTCGTATACTTTGATGTATCGGAGATTTTGTGTGAGATATCAATATTTATAGAGGCGCTATTGTTCGCTGGCTGAGACTCCGGCAATGTTAATTGCGCTGGAGCTGATGCAACCTAGGTATATCATGCTGTTTGTTTTCAGACAATCGGACCTATTTTCAACGATCTTACCCTCAAGTGGGTGCAGTGTTAATAGCCCGGACCATGTGGGAAAACTTCTTCTTGGATAGCCGACATCTGCATGTGGTTTTGCGGTCTGAGCTGATACTCAGGCACAGCTCAGCTGCGGTTTACTTCAACGTCGACTCATACTTCTCCGAGGGACCTCATACAGGCCGAAGTGCATGACGCTTTTTGATGATTAGTTCTTTGGCTTGATCCGAAACGCGCTCGATCGTCGAACATATCGAAGTGCTTTCTTTGTCTACCTGCTTAGATGCGAACTCGTACTTCGTTTTCTTGGGCAGACTTTGCTTAATCCAGTTGAGAGGATGAGCTTCCTGGCCGTCATGGGTTTAATCTCGTTCGAGGTCTGATTGATGAACGACGGACGACACTGATTTGCCATACTTGATAGGTATCTGTTACTAGAAGCGTCCCGCGGACTAAAACAGACTTTCTTACAGTCTTCAGTTGGATACGTGTAGCAACTGTGGCCAACGACGTTTAGGGAGGCAGATGATAGGAAAATCAGAGTCAGCTGCGTGCTGTACGTAGCTATATATATATATATATATATATATATAAACAGGGTTATACGGGGTTAGGAAAGATGATATCCGTAGTTTGAAAATGCTAATGAATGGACAATGTTCATAGTAGTTTTGAGTGCGGGGTTATTATATCCACATACAGTTCTTCAGTATTTCATACTCACTTTAAGCAGCTCCTATCTGAATAAAGTAAACTATAAAGGCGGCGGGAGTAATGCGCTGTGCTTCTAATACAGAGGCTTTTGCGTGTTTTACTTCATTATAATTTAGGCATTACATCAAAATAATTTAGGTGCTTCCTAACAGTGCCTAAATATGAGAAACCTACGGTCGACGCAGGGCTTACGTGAAGAGGCGAAAACCAACGTGTGTCTTTGTCCTGTAGATATTTTGAAATTTATTCGTAGAAAACGATCGCACTACTGTGAATCTAGGCAAGGTCCAAGATCATCGGGTGTTTGAATTTACCGCTTCATGCTCCGCGATATAAAATTAGGCAGCTTGTTACACTCTTTTTTGTGAACTCTAGCTTAACGTGCCTAGTCTACTAGAGGCGTTACCTGTGCATACACTTCACACGTCGTTACCGACTCTTTGATAGACAATAACTTATTTCTTTTTTCGTCCCGTTAACTTGATTATTTTACGCAGAAGGCTGCCAGGAAGTAGTCAAGAACGAAAGATCATCTACGCAGGACATTCTTAAAAAATCTTTGGGAAAGAAAATAGCTACTTTTCTTGCTCAGCCCAGCACTTAAACATTAACGTGCCATTGACGGACTGGGCATATTCGACTCGCTTTGCCATGTTAGCTATACGGAGATGGTATCTGATACCTTTGTCAATAGATGTCTGCTTTTTGTGACACTTCTGCTAGCTCGAGGTGATTACGTTGTTGATGGCCGACAGGCCATCAACAGCCGATAGGCCAAGGGATAGAAAAGGTCCCGCAAATGGACGCCTGCTCTGAAGGGCTACTTTTGAGTTATTCCAGAGGGCGGCAATCGGTCCTTTGGTAGCTGGTGCCTCGATCTTGCTTATATCCGCCCCGGCGGTAGTGATCAAAAGAATTGGAATGGAACAAACGACCGCCGCAGAATATATGCCAGAACAGGCGGCACAATGCATAAGCTAGCGAGGACGGTCCATTCAGGCCGGGAGCAATAAGCAAGCAAATCTCGATTTAACGCAGCAGACTTGGGTGGCCGGCCGTAAAGTGGGGAATCGGCAGTGCCCCGGATATGTGTATCTACTTGTAAAGCAACAGTGTCAGTTGAGATATAACGGCAGTATTTAGACTTTAGTCAACTGCTTGTATCAGTGAAAAGGGCAAAAAATTCAATATATTCACAGCGAAATCCAGAGACTATTGTTCGCTTTGGCAGGTAAATTTGAAATAATTTACCTCATTTAGGACTATGAATGGTGGCAAAGGGATTTCTGTTAAATTCTATGCCAGTGAGAATCCTCTGCTCGTTAATCAAACTTTAGTTTATAGGAAGCATACGTGCTATTATTATTATTAGATTATTACTTATTATTACTTAGAAGCGTTCATGGTGCCTAAGGTACTTTTATGGTTTAGAAGTTGCTTATATACATTGTAACCATATGACAATTTTAAAAATATCTACCTTGAATACCCGATTGTTAACTACAATTAGTCCTGTATCAGCTACAGCTTCCGGTGGGTCTGTTAAATCTAGACTTTTTTTTAATTGATTTTACTATTTAACAGGACTGTCAGTAATGCATGTCCGCCACGCACTCGCTTTTATGCACCGACGCACTTGACCTGGCACCGACAAATAGTTTTTTAGAGGCTGTCTATTAACATTTCTCTACGCATCTTCTCTAAACTTCAAATCTAATCATATGGCCTAACTTGTCCCCTAAAATTATTTTTCATTTCTAGTGTCCTTCTAGCAAGTGAGTAAGTTCCTTGAAGAAGTCTCTTTTTGACGCTTAGCCTGTGTATCCATTGTATGCTGTGAGACATCTTCGAAGCACAAGACTGCCGACAATAACTTCACCGTGCAAAGTTGTCGCCCGAAGCAAAAAAAAAGTGAACATCGCCAATCGCAATAGAATACGTACAGCCTGTCCGCACCCCTCAACCAACCTCTTCTGCCACAATGACGGTATCGACCTAACAGCCAAACCAACTGTAACCTGGCAACAATAATATCACGGTCGAGGTGTTCGGCATTGCTATCCTGGTCACTACAAATATAATGCTACAGTATCATGGTGATGATGTCATCGGGCTGAAGAATCCTGAAGAACTCGACAGAACTCAGTTGTGTTCTTGTGCCCGTAGTCCGTATCTGTCTGTGAGTTGAGGGTTGGGGTAAACAGAAAGAGCACTATCTTCTTGCTTCTAACGTCAATACAACAATAACGAGCCAATAACAATAAAATCATAAAATTCTTTTCAAATGCACCACTGCTTACCTAGCGAGTAGCAGCGGCCATTGAACGGCTTATGCCAACTACCCGAGTTAGAATACTGGCAATTGTATGGCGATTGCCGACTGAGAATCAGCTGCATCGATAGAAGGGGAGTGGTGGGGAGTCGGGTTCCACACCCCAGCAGCGTACTGCAGTTGGCTTCTTGCGTCGATATGCCGCTTATTCACAAATCCTTTCCACTGGAGGGTTAGCTTCATCGTTGGTTATTTTTTTGTCACCCCGAGAATTATCTTGTCGGTGTAAGTTTCCTTTTTCTCCAGATGGCTCATTTGTCTGTTTAGTATAAGTCTGTTATGATAGTGAGGTCTGGCCAGTCTTCACCGTGCGAGACGAGGTTGCTATACCATAAGATCCAGTATGAGTTCTTCACTCTGCTCATATAACGGTTTCATGTTTTCCTTTGATATTATTCTGTAGCCCATATCTTTTAAGATCAAATCCTTTGCCTAGAATTTTGTTAGAAACAGCTAAACGTTCTGACAGGTGAGTCCAGGGAGTCGCTAGACGATTTTGGATATCCAAAATCGTCTGCTGGCGCATACCGCCTGCCCACTGACAGATAAGTCTTGCGTTTCTTAACAAAAAAAAAATAGTAAAAACGGATCAGCTAATTAGTCGAACACAATATGTTTAGCTAATAAGCAATATAGGTTAAGTATGTCCTATATCTTAGTAATCGTAGTATCTAGCTCTGAATTAGGCATTTCTATGGTATACGCCAGACTTTCTGAAAATGACGACTCAACACAACAGAAACTTATCAGAAAAGGACATCGAATAAGTTGAATTGTGCTGCTCGATCAGGAGTCTGTCACTTCAGCTATTGGCTAATACAAGAACTCGGCCGGTTCCTTCAGTGTCCAACCTGGGGTTTCAGTGATTTTTGTATCGGTCTCATTATAGAAAAATCTAAATTCTAGCCTCGTCCTTATGATTCTTCTACTCTTCCAGTTTCAGTACGGGGCCATTTAAGTTTGGCAGGCAATTTAAAACGACCAACAGCTTTTTCCCGCACGATGTTAATTGGCAAGAGCAATTACGATTATTTTTGCTACGGGCTGTGTACGGCACTTGAGAACATCATCCTCATGAAGGCATTCAATCTATTTCGAGGTAAGACTTCAATCTATAGAGGTAAACAATCTATTTCGACTTGCTTTACACTATGTTTACACCGACTGGTCCACAACATGGCTACGACTGGAAGGTAGTCCACAATATAGACGTAAATGCGGTTACGCGTAACCATATAACAGGGCAGGCTTTCAACCAATTCAATACCAACGTAGTACCAATACGTACTACGACAACTATATCTGCGTGACGGGGTCGCCTGTAAAGATTCATTCATACAACTATATTTTTCTGCAGACAGGTATACGAGCACCGCTTAAATTTCAAAAGTTCGATTCAGAAGCATTACTTGATAAGAGAAGCCCCTTCTGCCGCCATATTGTGGTAAAGAAGCTGCAAGTTCGAACGAGATGCGAACTGATGGTGGTCCAGATAGTTATAAAAGGCCATAGTTGAGGCAAGCGTCTGTCCTTTCAACAGGAAAAGGAATTTAATCTGAGCAACGACGAGGACAACGTACTCTTTAAAAATGCTTTATCTCATCGGCACGTTTGTGCCTGCGAGGTAGGATAAGCCGTGCGGCGACCGATGTTACCGAGTTAAAAATTAATTGCGAGACAATTTATCGTTTTACAAGCACGATGGCAGCGGTGGTATCTTCGCGATCACGGCTACAAGGTGGGATTGTTCTATAAGCTATTCACAAATGTATCTATGGCGTAGTCGCTAAACCGGTGAGGAAGAGGCTTCGAGTAGCAAATCGGCTCGCGTCGTAAATGCCTGTTTGCACCGGACCGCGGTTCACCGGAGGAGTCGGTTTAACACAGATATTGGGAAAGAACAGAAACGGCATACAGTAGAATCCGTTTTTCAGTATTTACCAGCGATTGGTAGAAGAGGATGAGAAGAAAAATATGGGCAGGAGCGCTCTTTCATCCTACTCTCTGAGCATGCATTCAGTTCAACCTCAACTTTTACTTTGATTCAGACGCCTGTTTTGAAGCTTGCCTCCGTCTCACTGTTCTTTCCACGTAAACACTCCGTGGATCATAGAGGGACGGCTTCGCTGAGGAATAGATCTCAGTAGATTCGACCATTTTGGTGGGAACTTGTTATTAGTTTTGCTTGCGTCCGTTTCGGCGTCAGCGTATTGTCAGTATAACAAGCGTGTCAAATCAGACTATTTCGACCATGGCCGAAGTCCAAATCAGCGATGAACTACTTCGAAACAAAGTTATTTGCACCAAAAGCAATTTTATCCTCTCATTATTCCTAACTGGGCAATATCCAGGAGCTGCATTTTCGGCCCGACAGAGTAATCGTCGGTCAGTCGCAGTTATCACAAAACTGTTCTTTGCCCAGAGGGCAATCTAAATAGCGTTCATTTATATTAAATAGCGTGCAGCCCGCCGCAGTATCAAGCGGATAATCTTCGTTAATTCGCCATTTCGATTCGCTTCCGACAACAGACGTCGCAGGCGTCGATCTCGTTGTAGAACGAGCTGATGGTGTTGGTTTAACACGCGTCTCTATTTAGATACCCTTCCCTCCACGGTACGCTTCTCTTACGCAACATCGCTGGTATTTACAACCACTTAACAGCGAAACGTATGTCGCAATAACGACGAGCCTTTCGATAGACGCCCCGGCGGAACGTCCGCGCGGTTACCGTACAGGCTCGAACGGACACACCACCGGCACTAGCCGAGTCCCCCTATGCTACAGTCATAATAACGTATTTGTTTAGACAATCTCTTCTCGAGTTTTACACCATGATGCTGATACTAGCACCTACGTAGAACTGTTATCTCTCATTTGTCGAAACGCTGTCCCTGTTGGGTTTTCTTGCGGGCCGATTGGCACTAGTCTTCAGCAATGTTTGTTTACGATCGTAGGAAGAAAGTGAAGGGGTTCGGTAAGACAATTATCAGTCGATTTCAATCCAGTTACGGTAACATTGCGCCCGAGATGCGCACGGTCGTATTCCAATGTACTTATTACCTACGCTAGTCGAATCAACCTACGAGATGGCTGCACCATAATCAACACAGCGGGAATCGGGGAAAGTATCGATAAGCTTATGATAATTTTCTTACCTGGGATATCACACCCATGCCCCGCTTCATTATTTGTTACATCTCGTTTGAAGTAAACTGACCTTACGTTGCATACTAAATCGAACACGAATCTCTTCTTGAACTGTTTTTTAGTTTTTATGTTTAACAAATGTTAGTTTTTATATAAAACCGGGGCGCTCCCTACGTTAATCAGTATGCCCTATGAGCTCGATTGGTCATATACGGAAAATTGTCTCACATATACACATGTGGAACGGCGCAGCGAGCATCGAGTTACTCGATCAGCTTGGTCGTCAACATAAAAACCTGTCATGTATACATTTGAATCGTCAGGTCCATGTCAATATTTCCTGAGTATAGATGGCTAAGATAGTTTTATTGCACCACGCTGATAAATCGACGCTAATCATTGACGTCGACAAAAAGGGCAGCCCCATCTACTGTCCGCACAGGTGTACGAGTTGCCCGCCCGTCGGCCCGCCGCGATTCACGAGTTGGCAGAGTCCAACAGGCTCTGTCAGGCCATTGACCAGGCGCATTCAACAGATTGGACGCGTCTGTTTTGCTTACTGCCCTTTCCCTACCTTCGTTTTTCCTTTGAGTCCCCGCTTTCCACCTCCTCCCCTCTCACCCCTACCCCACTTTCAGACGTCATGGGGTGGCGAGCGGCCTTCTCTTTAAGTTCGTACCATCTCGTCCCTTGTATATATTGTTGAACGGTTTTCTACTAGACATAATGTAATAAGTTGTTTGTAGGCAACACTTAATCGGGCGGCGATGGCGCTCGCTAGCGGGACAGCGGGGCCTGGGTTGTACTTTTGCTGCCGTTAAGGCATTCAGCGTTCACTACTGTTGATATGTTCGTTCTCTGCCGACTTTCTGTAACTGGTCATACATAGGAGTACTCAGTTAGTGATTCGGAGGTTTCAATCACGGTGATTCGAATTCTGCCTCCGGAGGTGTTGACGGAGGTGGAGATTCTTCGGTGCCGCTCTGATCTGAGCTCTGAGATTGCTTTCGTCTGATGCTGCTTCTAAGACGATATGGTGAGTTGTACACGACAATATGTGGCAGCTTGTTCGGCTTTTCCCTTTCGCGTGTCGCGGCTAAATAACGCGGCGGCGACGCAAATTTACGACAACGATCATGTCTACGCATTTCCACTTGTGGCTTTGTCACATGCGAGCTTTTCTGGGTTGCCGACACACTGCCGAAGGATAGCGGTAATATTGAAACCTACAACAAGCAACGACTGCCCACCCCGAGTTCAGTTTGTTATTTTTCCCAGAGCGCAGACTCTTCCATTAGTAGCATTATGTAAGCTTTCGGCTCACGTATAGAGGCCGCACAGATCTGGCTGCTGCGCAAGCTGTTGACTGGGCTGTGGGTCAAGTCCAATTTATAAGATACCCAGCTAACTATGCGCTATTTCCCAAATAACAGCGAGAGAGTAGCGCAAACTTTAAATGATGTTAATCCTCGCATCTCTTCTTAGGTTGAGGCAGTGTCTGTTGACAGACCTTCCCGGAATCAGCATTATAATGTCTCTTCTCTGATTCGACTTCGGCTATCGGCCACTTCGTCAGCTCCTGAGCTCACGACAACAGCATTGCTGACATCGATTCCGTGTCTAATGTCTCTGTCCCGTTGCTAGAGCTTTTGTACCACTCGGAACTGCTGATATCCGAGCCGCTAAAAACACACAGAAAAACTCATCGTAGTGCTTTTATGGTACGCGGGCTAGCACTGTTCCGGTCTGCTGCCGTTGTCTTTGCTGGCTCGCGATCAACGATGCAGCTGTGGACGCTTCAGAAGACCTCGTGCGTCCTGCAACAAGTATGTCGAGGACTGCAGCGGACCAGCAAAAAAAAAAAGGTAGTCAAAGGACGAGGGATCAATCGCGAATGAATTGTAGGTAACGAATGCTGGATCACCATTTTTCGTTCGCTCTATTTTTGCGCATAACCTTAATTATTCGATGACGGGCGATAATTGTTACCCCGGCGAGGGTACAATCGGCTGTCCTAAAGTTCTAAAACGAAACGCTAGCTTCGATAATGTCTGTAAAAAAATTTGTTCTTTTTGTATCACCTGTTTAGACAGTAGACAGATTATCCAACATAGTAATGGTGTAGAGCGGCAGGAACATTTGCGGGCTTCTGATCAGAAAACAGATCGTTAGGTCACAGAAAGTAAAGTGGGTTCTCTGCAACATACAAATATGATTGACATTACTATAGATTATAATTGTATCAACAGCAGCTGCAGTTAAGTGTCCCCACAGTACAAAGCACTATGGCCGCCTGACCTAGATGAGTGACGCTGGATACCTGAGGTGGCTTTGTTTACAAACCAGAGCGGAAACGCGTGTTACCACTGGGCAGTGACCAGCAACAAAAACGACTTGAATAGAATTCTACCCTGTATATATCTACATATATATCTATATATATACACTGGTGCAATTGTTTGCAAATACGTATTCTTCAGTACGCAGACTTCTAAGCAATTCTTGCCTTAACAGAATCGTCGAACAAGCGCTTATACACCTACAAAAGGGGTCTTCATCACGTTCCTGGGCGGTCGATTCCGTTAGAAGCCTTGAAGAAATTCACACGTAGCCCTGAAGAGAGTTACCATTCATTCCGACGAAGATGCGTGGGGTAGGGCACGGTCCAAGTGTCAGCTGTTCGAGGTGACATCGTTCTGATGTTTGAAGTGAGCAGCACTCCTAACCGGCCAACGGTTAGCGAAACCCCATAGTCGGTAACTTTCTTTGAGACGCAATACACACGCACGCACGCACACACGAGCTTCTTGTCCCGTTTGAAGATCGCCGCCAGTTAAAAGTCGGCGCTAAGTGACCTACGAGTGATCAAAGGGAACATCAAACACTCACCGGCCTCTTAGCTCTCGGGTGAGACCATCGAGGCGGTATAACGCTTTATCGTTAGCTGAAGGACTTGAGGATCTGGACAGTGTTAACCAAGTCGCTTATGCATGGTCCAATATATTCGCACAAACTATATACAAGTACTTCGGAATACTGAAAAGAGCCAGGACTTGGTCAAGGAAAAACGCACACATTGGCTTCGATCTGATAGGAAGAAAACAAAAAAAAAAAACTTGTTTTATGCGTCTTTTAATAGTCCGTTGTGTATATAATTGATAGTAATACATAGATAGATAGGACCAGCACTTCATAGGGGGCGAGTAGTATAGCAGTCAATAAAAAAGCATAAGGCCCTAACGTTAGCTTTGAGTGTACTATTTTTGTTAATATTTAAGGAACGTTTACAGCACTGGGCCCTTTATGAAACCCTTTAATCTCTTGGAAGTGACTAAATATTAGAGGGACTAATCACGGAAAAGATAACTCACACCTTACTCTGTACCTTGAAAGCAACGCAGAACGGTGACTCCGGACCATCTCCTCGTTTGCTATAATTTCCCGACATCAGAGGAGATTCTGTCTTTTAGATTCAGAGTTGAACTCAACTATCACTGACCACAATATCTGATCCACTGCTGCAAGTTCTACAACGACAACAACAACAGTAACGGTAGCAGCCGTAGTGGTAAAATCCGCACCAGGGCTCTTTGGTTAACTCCTACTTTAGCCTTTGGTTCCTCAGACGGCCTGATTCTGTCAGGCCCGTCGCCCCGATATCTTCACGAAGTGGAAGAAATGTTCACCCACTGCCACAGGGACACACCCCAACCAAGTCGTCCGGCCGAGGTAATACGCCCGTACTACTTCTATAACCTAACCCTCCGCGGCTGTTTGCTCCGGGGCAAATTAATCCAACGGCCCAACGCTAGTGCATAGCAAACGTACATCATTAAGCCAAACCACAATCATTTGTTCTCATTACCAGTCGTTAAGTCGACGACCCGTGTTAAGGGGCAGAGGGCGTAGGGGCGTTCCTGTTCATAAATTCACCTTGTGACACTTCTAATTCTACTAGTTGGTCGCTGCAAAGGCCCGTGCCGTATTCGTTCGCTTGCCCGAAGCGAAACAACACGCCAATAAGAGGCAAGTAAAACTGCCACTGCAGCTATACCCAGCAAGACTATGAAGCGATGTGTTTATTCCCTGCCCATAGCAAACAATGGTTACGTTGTGCGACGTGTTAGAAAAATAAGAACGAAACTGTTGAATATTGCGTTTTTACGATCTATAAACCGAGATGTTTTAACAGATTTGTTAAGATGATGTGATTGTCAGGTGTTTAGATAACGTGATACTCTACGTCTATCATGGACTGAAAGCTTGAATCTGAAGTAGTCAGTTATAGGAATGGCTGTTTTATCTCTGCAGGGCTTATTTACGTGAAAAGAGCGCTGGCTTCGGTACGCCTGTTAGGCTCGTAAAGAAGTCACTTTTGACTGAAATATCACCAAATATTGTTTGGACCCCGACGAGAGGTCCGTCTGGGCGCATAAGTACCGTGTTAACCGTCTATTGCCGCCATTCGATGTATCTACCTAAATATATTATAACAGGCGCGTGTGTGCAACATAATGTCTGGCTAGTTTACAAGTGCCTATTTGGTGGCTCGACCCCCCTGCCCGTCCCATGTTTTTTCGCCGATACGATATCCACGTATATAGATCAGGCCCTTCACCAAGTAAAGCGAGTCTGACCATTATTCTAAATTGGCCGACGCTGCCAAACCATGGCGACGAATCTTCAAGTGACAGGGATGGCTAAGAAACGAGATTTCAGCCTTAACTGTCCATCTGATACGAACATGTATTGATATATCGTCAATTGAAAAATGTTAGACTGCCATGGTTACGGCGGTGGACTCAGGCGCGTGTCAGGCACCCTCGTGATGGTGCGGTGATAACGTGTTTGTGCACAGAACTGGCCGTCGACACACTTGAAATATTTAGTTTTTATTCAGACAGTTGCTCAAAGTAACCATTGTGTCTCCAGTACGGTCTTATCGAGCCGCAGTATCTACTGCATTATTATGACCCGTTATTTTGCCAGGAACTAGCGTAATGAGAACCGTGGCATCTTTTTCTTGCCTCTGGCCAGCCAACGGCTGCCTCTCAACCAATCGACCCGGTTCGAACGTCTGCTCGACTCGAAGTCGGTGTTTTTCGTTCCCCTTTCTTCTGTTTATTCAACGCTGCTGCCCTCATCTAGTAAGCCGCGAGCGGCGCAATGAACTGCCGCTGCTGGGTTCTTTGAAGTGTTTATGCGCGCAAGACGAAATGGGCCTTTTTTTCTTTAGGCGTACTCGCACATATACAGACAAATAGATTATCGGACTCGTACACAAACGCTCACACTCCGCCGAGTTAGTCCAGCCACCGAGTTGTCACTGTGTTCGTTGTAACAGGACTCAACTCTCCGACAGCGGTGCGCGGAACGACCTAGGCACCAGCGCTTTGTAGAGCCGCTTCTATTGGTGCTGAATGTGACACGGGTGCGAAGAATGATATTAGAATAAAGAGGCGAATGTCTTCAAGTATTGATCATATTGAAGAACAACATGTAGATGTAATGGTCAGTCACGATGATGACTGGGTCGTTTGTGACCCATCATTTTAGACATTGGCATCTGACGTGTACGGAGGCGGGACAGCAAGGAGGTGGGTATTACACGGCAGATCTTTTTCACGATTCGTAGTTTTCTGTTCAAGAGATTAACCCATATTGGGTCAGGCGCCCAAACGCAGTGAGTCAATGACACCCTCGAGCGAGCACAGAGACACGAAGGCGTCTCTTAACAAGCGTTCGAGCCAGTCTACGATAATATATCAATTAATGATCATGCATCATTCAACACCTCGTGAGTCTCTATCGCAGTAAGAACAGAAACAAGAAATGGCTGACGAGACTAACTGTTGACACGGGCTAGTTCAATGTCTGTAGCATCTGTTACGAGGTCTGATTTTTGACGGAACCTCTGCTGTGATGTATCGCATAATGTTTCAAATGTACGCGCGTAAACGCGTATAGCATGCAGACGTCGTCTGTTTGGTTCCACTTTGCCGGGTGCAGAGGGACCATCTTGGTCCGTATTTGTTTCAATTGATATGAGGCAGTCTTTCTAAGGTGTGGAAAAAAAGCTATATTTAAGCGGGACAGACCAAATAAGGATTACGTTACTTCGACTATGTTTGTGACAACTTAGAAAACTGTCCAAGATAAGTTAGCGAGTAATTTTCAGACGTTGACTTCTAGTCAATTAAGCACTGCAGTACGATGTACAACAGAAACATTTTTCGTACCCTATGATGCGAGGGCGATTTACGCCATTTTTACGTGTCGTCCTCTATACGAGCTACTAAGCAGGTCGACATCGAAGGTGTACGGGAGGCTAAGTATCCTGAGTCTGACGGCTTAATCTTCTGTATTCTGGTAAAGCGTGTAGTTCGTCAGTTCTAACTTATGCGGTATCCGATTATGTATATAAACTTATCTAAAGTTTATATACATAATCCGATGAGAGTGCATAGCACCTAGTTGTTCTATAACACGCAAAAATTCGCTATAGAGATTATATTTATAATAAATAGGTCGTACTTTTTACTCGTCTAAAAATTCGGTGCCGACCTGACCCAAATAGCCACGATTTTTGTTTCTGAAACATCTGGCAGATCGTTAAAATATATTGTCGGTCTGTTCAACTGAAGCGCCTTTTTTAAGCGTTCTGACGATAGTCATTTCAAGCCTATTAAACAGACTTAATTTGCACTCTAGTATCACCTTTGTGTTTAACCCAACGGAGTGTTCTCTACTCTTTTTTTTTTTTTACTGCCAACCTGTGGATGACCATCGTATTGCCAAGAATATCCCAAACTCAAGGATGACGTGTGTTTACTCCAGTAAACACATTAATGTGTTTATTGGATTGATTGATCATAGCGTGGTGAATAAGCATAACAGGCGGCGTTTACCAGGAAAGACGCGGTATCCTCTGCCATGCGTTGTCGGACGAGCGCCTCTTGTCGACAACCGCCAAAAGCTATCATGGCTGTGTGATTACCTCGAGTGACAGAATATTCTAGCGTAGCTTGATTGCTACAAGTTCGCACACGCTTGATCTTTTCCCCATGGCGAACTTTACTATCCTTACTGTCTCTTCGTTGTTGAGGCACCATTAGCATCGTCGAGTAGGTACCCCACAATATGCTATTGAACCGGTATGCTCGTCTATTTTATTTCTGCTCGAAATTCACATAGTTGTCGGTGGTTTTGTCAATGTTGTGTCTTTTAGACGGATCGTACGTTGTCAGCTCTCACCTAGGTCAGCACCTTGTCGTCTTCCTGCTCCATCTGTAAAGAGTCTTTCTAGTAGGTTATAAGGTAAACAAAACATCGTACTGTATGGCCAGAAGGTACAGCGCTTCAGCATTATCAACAATATCCAGCACGCGAAGGAAAGCTAGCAACAGCAACTAAAGGAAATTGGGTAGGCAGGCACCCTTTGGAGAATCGGACAATGGCGGAGAGAGGTGACTTTGGTAGACACGCTTAAAGCAAATCGTCTCCTGAGTGCCATTTGTTTGGCTAAATCCTAATAGATGTATAAAATGTCTGCAAATAGAGAATTGAGGAAATACGCGTGCATTTGTGCGAATATATCGTCGGACAGAATGGCACAACGCACTGGGAGGACTGGTTTGTATCCTGTATTATTTAGATCATAACTTCGACATAAGTTCGAAACTTTAAGGTATACTTTCCAATCGTCATTGCAATATCCCCCTTGTGGCAGTATCGACGACTGCAGAAACGTCATCGATAAGCTACATGCCGAAGCGGTTGCTAGTATTGAGTGGTACGATACAAATGTTCGCCTAAAGTCTTTGCAATGAAAAAGCTTATCGTATATTCATACGCCAGTGCATCAGCCTCCATCTTTGTTTTAGCGAAGCTCAGAGTGAAAGCTTGAACCCGTCCGAAAGTAGCGAACGAAACTTGTGGTCACGGGATGACAGAACGACTTAAGAAATTGGTTGCAGATTGCCACCACTGCCACGTTTCAAACTCCCACTTCACCCGAAGTCCCCGCCCCCTCCTAGTTTACCCCAGAAAGATACGAATATACCGCCAATCACTTTATTCCGACGGCAATAGCTTTCGTGTGCTAGCCATGTGCTTCTTTTTGGCGCTGTCGAGAAAATGCTCCGTCACCTCGCGCGTAGTAGAAATGCCGGGGAAGCTATTGTCCCAGTCAAACGGGACCCACACGAGGTGAACAGCATGGAGAGCTCCAGCAGCATCGAAGATACGCAATACGCCATCGCTTGCACCGGCTACAATGACAATCCGCTGTAATAGCAGATTATTGTGTTTGACAACAGGCTCCATTGAAGCCCCCTCCTGTTATCGTAGAACATAGCAGTTCTCTTTCCCAGTTTTCCTGTTTTTTATCTTTTGCGCGAATCGTATCTACCTCATCGAACTTTCCTACCCTCGACCTTCGCTGGCAGCGCTGTCGAAATCGTGGTACACGCTGTTAGCTCCGATGTCGAGAGGTGTCGAAAAAGGCACCTAACTATTGTAGCACTGCGTCCGAAACAACAGGACCTTTCGATAGCAGTAGCAGATTTGGGCCTGCTTTCAACTGGCGGTAGCAGCCGGAGCAGCCGAACGACTGGCGAGAAGTGCGGGCAACTTTTAGATGTTTTGTTTAGATCAAATTTTAACAGCAGTAGCAGCACGGGACAGAACGGGCGAACGAGGCAAGAAAACAAAAAGCAATGATAGCTGATGCACTGCGTTGTCGCTTGGCAGAGCTACGCTGAAGCCGGGAAGAGGGGCAGTACGAAGGGGAAGAAGCCGTCTGCTACAATGGCCAGTAAAAGAGCCCCAGGAGCGGCGGAAACTTTGGCCCTTTCGCAGTAGACATCGAAGCTCGTCAGTGTCAATGATATTTATGTTGCGTTGATGGCGAATGCTGCTTGTGATGGCAATGTGGAGATGGGAGCAATGGTTGTATCGCCGTATACAGGGGCACAAGTGGTGCTGATAGGGAATGCAGGGTCTTGACGCCTCTTCTCGAATATTTGATTTGATTGTTTCGAATTTAATCCCTGCCCTAACCCAGGTTCTTACTCTTCCCAAATTGCCGTTCTATGGCAAAATCCCCTTTGGGAAAGCCGGCCGCATAACCGAGAGATAGTCGACACTACTGGCACGGTCAGCGCATTCGCAAGCAGCGCTACAGCCAAACAGAACATACGACAAAACTTGTTTAAGTGCTGCGGACATCAAGCGAACAGATGGGGTAATTTGGGATGACGCGCTACGAGTAACATTTCCATGCAACAAAAGAGGCAAACAAGGGAACACAACCCCTAAATACGAACGAGATGCGGATACGCTTGGGGTAAAGAGGCACACAGAGAGATCGGGGAACCCCTTACTTGTTGTATTATAGTAGTACTACTAGCAGTATTAAGGAATCAGACAAAGACAACCACCCCAGATATCATCTTACGGACGAACGCGTGAGTTCGTAGCGACTACCAACCAAAGTCGTTCCTGCCGCTGCTGCTCTTGCGGCGAAGAGTGAAAATTAAATCGTACTGTGGACATGTACCCCTCGAATAGCATTGAAAAGTACTTTGATGTGATTGTGGTAATAATAGTAGCAGCATCAGACTGTTCTGCAATCCGTTCTGCTGAGGGGCGCCAACAAATACTCTTACATTATGTCAATACTTGTGTATCATTGTCTGAAGTGGCACAGGTTTTTCTTTGAAGGGATTGGGACACTAGGCTTGTGAGGCTTGTGCGCGCGTGTGAAGTGACGATGGGCGATACAAAATGTAATGGTATTTTGGAAATTTCAGTCATTATATTCTGATTTGTAGTAATAATAGTAGAAACTTAACCACTCGTTAATGATTAAATGAGCAGATACTTTAGATATATGCCGACGAAAAGTTTCCATAGGTAATTTTATGAAATAGTGTACATTCTACATTCCGGCTCAATATGAAATCTACCTAATCATATTAAACTTTTAAATATAATATATATATATATATATATATTATATTTATATATATAGAAAAAAGAAATATAGCTAGGCGATGCAAAAAATGGATCTCTCCAGATCCAGTAGGTAATAGATTATATTTTAATAGGATGTTATCACACGAGCGAGAAGCCCTGCGAAGCGAAATATCTCACAAAAGATCGTTTTTTTTTTGTCTGCACAAGTATATACGGTAAGCACATCAGCGTAGTGCTAAGTGTACCTTGGTGCGATGCACATAGTGGTATGTTTACTTCTCTATATCGATCTAGCTTCTTTATCCCTGTTTAATTCCAGGCTGCTGCCGAAACCCAATACAAAGAGGTGATCACCCTTATGAATATAGTCCGGTCTGAATAACGCGTATCAATAAGTAGTAGTCGTTGAAGAGGGTGCAAGCGAAACGGTCTCTTAGCCAGTCATTCTGGCAGAATCCGCTACTTCAGTTCACTCAGAGCTGTTCTGGATGAGTACCGGAGCACCAGATGTGGTGTCGTGGTGGTGTGTCTATATGAGATGGTGCAAGATCGTCAACTAGCTCCATTTCGGTTATCATTCCAGTTAGCACAGCCAGACCCACTACCGCTGTTGCCTGCAGAAAATGGGCACATGACCGGCGCTAGGCACGTTGACGAGACGCTCAAATAGTCCGCTCGCGCAGGTGTGAAACTGACTTCAGGTGATGCGTTCGCGTTTGATCAAGCAATAAGAGCCAATGCAGCGGTAAGAACACCAGCAGCGGTAGCTGTAAACTCTATTCTAGTTGTTGAAAATGTTTTCTTTATTTGTTTTCCAGCTTTAAGCTGCGTCGCTTTGCCTTTTGGGTTGGTCCGCTTTATACGTGTAGGTGAGTGTTTATATGTGTGTGTGTGCCTGTGTGTACTGGTGTCTATCTACACCTGCTTTATGTGAATTCCTTCGTGCGCCTGAACAGGACGTGGGCACCCGTCACCGACAATCGTCTTGAGCTCTTTTATACTCCACCTACGACTGCTGCTGCTGCTGCTGCTGCTGCTGCTGCTGCTGCCGCTGCCGCTGCTCAAATGCTCCATCAGAACTTCTGTTTCAATTCTGACATTAGAAGATTTGTGTCTTGGTCACGACGGAGTCACGACGAGCGTAAGTAACGAGCAGCACCTCTCCATCCACTCTATAGCATAGGAAGTTCCTGTCGGTGCTATTGGCGCAGCTAGAAGCCCCGATGCTTGCACCTGTTCAAATCCTGACAGCAGATTCCGTGCACCCTTTGTCGAAGTCAGCCCCCGCTGTGCTCTAGCTGGTTGACTAAGTGAGCTACTATCTCCTCTAGCCTCCGCATCGACGCCGTATATATATTTCTAATATACATGCATGCATGGCTATATACAAATGTGTTCGGCCTAGCTAGCTAGATAGCTGGAAGCCAAGCGCTCAAGGCCGACGGCTCAAGATCTCGAGCCCTTATATAGCCCCTATATTGATAGTGCACCAGTGCAAGTAACATAAGTATGTAGAGCTGGCTCAATGCGCGAGTAAGCAGAAGGAAGTGAACCGTCTATCCATAAACAAGTGCCGACCGCCATGATCGCCACACATCTTCACTGCTGGGTCATTCTCACTCAGCGGGGTAATTAGGTGCAACTACCCCCGGCCTATCCAGACAACAAGGCTGAATCCAGCAAGTGTACGAAGCATCGACGACATCCTCAAGACTCATCATATGATCGAGCTAGCCCTAGGCTTAGCCAAAGTAGACCTGTAAATCTAAGCATCCGCGGATCGCTGCCCTTTGATGCATCGGCCTCTACTTGCACTCGCTTAGCCTCCTGGTGATCATAATGATGATCAAAAATGATCAGCTCTAAATGGGGCTTGCTTATGCGAAACACCAGCAACCGTAGGAGTTGTACTTATCTATGAGCCATGTGTTCACCCAGTGTGAAAACGAACTTCCAATGCGAGCAACAGTTATCCAGTGATCAGAAACAGATTTATTATTATATAATGTATGAAAGCTGTAACAGAAACAGGCGTTATATGCCACAATATAGCACGAAGCTTACTTTCGAGGACAGTCAAGGGATGATAACGAGCTAGCGTGCAGGCTGAGTAGCCGTCGCGAAAAACCACCCCTCACGAGGCTCCCCCAGTCTCTGTTGTAATGATACATACCATTAGGAACTGAGCGGGTATAGGCTGATCGACCCAGACAAAGACGCCCTAGGTAAACTGCTAGGACCCGCCCGCACAGGTGTACACGACTGTGTTAGTCGGTATATGGCTGTCAACACCATAAGCATGACGCGAAAAGCTCTCTTTTTTTCAAACAGCGGAACCTACGATATTGTGAGCTGCTTGCGTATTCTTTCAGACCAAAAGATCATATCTTCTGCAATCTGACAGAAACATCGATTTAAATAGACAGCACTTCTTCACCGCGAAACAATGAAACAGAACTTCCTTGGAGACAAGGAAAGAACTATGTCGAACTCTAGCATTACCCCAGTAGTATCAAACAACGCTGCTCTTCCCAACTTGCTGACCAGTCACGAAATGCAAGCTCAGACGAATTCGTTATGGAAGGAATGAAATTGGCATCATGTCGACGCCATCCTAGACACGTCTCTTCATCTGCGTGTCTACGAACCAAAAAAAAAAAGAACTTCATGGTGTACCTTGTTCATTGCTTTTCGTCTGTTACCTTCCATTCTCACCCACACACGAACTCGTTACGAAACCCACACTCTTCTTACGTCGACAGAAATCGCTCGCTAACGTGTCAGTAGGTCTTGACTACCCTGCTGGCGCCGCTTGTCTTATTACTTAGCAATGAAAAACTTGGCGGATAATCAGTTCGTGGTAGTAGTGGCCACGAAGTCATAGAGCAACCCCCGGCAGCTGATATAAATACACATATATACACACCCACCCATACACTTACATATTAGAAGCAGTGGGAATCTGAGCAACTATGCTTACTAGCTGACATTTCGTACGCGTAGTCCGGGTAGTTAAGGACACATACAGATACATAGACACACGTAGGTCAACCGAGGGCAACTTCTGGGGCGGCGAGGGGGAGTTCGGCGTCTTTCTGAAGCTGCAGCATCCGGTGAAGAGGAACTAGCCAGCAAAGAAACACAGGAGGCGGTATTGCAATCCAATTGCCCACCTCCGCCTGTTTCTTGTGACAGGGTCACCCGAGATCTTCTCACACGGGTCCGCTAGACAGAACGAAATAAGAAAAAAACCCCAGTACACAGAGGAAGGCACACGAACGCTCGCAGACCCATGGTCTCCAATCTTCGTAGCCACCGAGGGGAGACGGCATGGGGTCCGTTTAAGGATAAGAGATGTCCAGTTGTCGATCTAGCTAGGACATGAACAGCAACGCTGGGAAAACCAGGGATGCGTAAGGAGGGTAGGAACCGCATTATAGCAGCAGCGAGTCTTTGCCGCGGAGAATGCTGACCAAGAGGAAACCTAAGCGGTGCATGAAGCGGTGAAGACGGTATTTCTATGACCGTTGAGGGCGACCCAAATAGAGGAACAAAGAAGGAAAACAAGGAGCTTGGACAACTAAACAACGATTTGTGTAACAGCATACGATCCATCTCAGACCACTGGTCTTTCCTGAGATAGGGGGTACAGCATAGAAAAGAAAGGAGAGTCTCTCTCCTATTGAGTCGGGCGGAATCAGAGATATCGAATGAAGGTTAGATAGAATATGGAGGATAGATGTTCAAACAACCGGCAGCTGACGCTCAGGATGGATCAGTAGCTGAAGTCGTCAACGTCATCAACCTCCTGCCGAATAGTTTTGACTTTACCGGTTAACAGGAATGAGACGAATTTCTCCGACGTCAAACGCCTTGTGGTGTTCTGGCCATCTTAGTAGAGCTGCAGGCTTTTTTTGCCCAGTTCTCTTTCCATCGCTTCGTTTCTACAGCAGGTTTCAGCTTCGTTTTCCACTAAATGTACTATACAGCCAAAAGAATTGAGTCAAAGATGAAAACTCATAATGACAATTTTCTTTAAAGAGTTCAAATTGGCTATTGCGTGATCGGCAGTTGTAAGGGTGCCAGCTAGACTCGCACGCGTTATCTGACAGACTTTAGCAGGATATGAATGAACGGGATACTAAATGAAAGTTAAATGCTAAACTGGACCGGAGCAGCCAATGGACGCGGAATAATTTTAGAAACAAGACCCTCCGTCCCGCCGTCGGTCATGGAATTAAAAGAACAATCTTTACAATTGACCCTTAAGTTCAATCTAAATAGAAATCTGCATCACCCACATATTGAACGCAACATGATATACAATTGATATAAATAAATGGCTCAAGTTTTGTGTCCGATATTGTCATAAAGCCTTGCTTCAGGCAGCTTAAGCCCCACCGTGGTGAGAATTGTGTCTGTGTCCAGCTGTAAACAACATCGGTTGTCTGATCATTTATGACCTGAACGTTCGATCTAAATAAATTGGATTCACTTTTAGATATCTAGATCGTTTCTGAATATAGACGTACGTTTATTATTACTTTAAGAATGAGTATTTTTTTTTTTACATATATATATATATCTGATAAAGTCATTATAGTCTTCAATCGAGTTGCTTTGTGCTGTTTGCAAATGAGCCAGCCTTCTTCCAATGGAATACGATAACGAAGACCATTGCCGAACCGAGTGAAGAAGAAGTGAGAGATTAAATCACCTTTCATATAATCGCAGAAGTTCTGCTCGAGTCTGATTTCGGAACCTTTGGTCTTTCTACGCCATTTAGCGCCTTTTAACTCTTCTTTGCTTCTAAGCCTTTCTATCTTGTCTCTATACGTACTCGTAGCCGGATCGCCAGGGCTGTCAGCAGCGGTAATGTCGAAATATCACTGTATTGTTCGCTGCTGTCACAGTACCAAACAATTAACACCATACGCAGTTGGTGCTCAACCCTGGCCCAGCTTCTCACTCCCCTCATATCTCTAATGCGTTATGGCGTTATGTTACCACCGACAGGATCACTATGGGTTATGGGCGGTGAGGGCACATCCGGCTAATCTCTGATTGGCTGCTCTTCGTCAAGTAGAGAAGTGCGCATCTGCTCCAACACATACGATCTGAACACGGAATAGCTGAGTGTTTCTTTGCCAGCCGACGCCGGTCTTTGAGAGCCCGCCGCCATTGCAAGAGATCCCTTTCAGTCTTCGTGAATCGTAGCTAGCAAGAAGCTCGCCCGATAAAAGAGACATGGCTCTGTGCGGCTTCCTTTTGGAGCTTGTGCTTCTGAAATGTAGCTCTAACTTGCTTTCCCGCATCGTTTTGCTCCTGACCCATTCTTAGACCCAGTCGTCACTCTCCGAAAACAACCTGGGTTCCTGTCCTTGTGCGACTCTTTATCCTGAAGCAAGTATACGCACCAACTACAGCTAGCCGTACTGACCGTCGCTTACGCTAAACGCTGTTCCTGGGACGCTGACGACTCATCACATTATTTAAACCTGTGCCCCTTTTTATACTTGCCATCTATGCGCCTTTTCCTGGAACGGCTTTATCTCCTTTAACCTTTGGAAGGGTCTAAGGTAAGCGCGAAGGCGAACATCGAAGCTCCTGACAAAGAGCTGCTTGTAGCTAAGAGCTTTTAATTCGGCTTTTATAGCTCATCGAGTGCTGCGGTTTGAAACGCTAGTGGCGGGGCAAGTCAAGTAGAAAAAAGGTAACAGAGGCTATACATGTAGTGTGAGCCTTCGGTAGTAGTAGCAGCAGCAGCTTTATCGTTGCTATCCCATCGCTAAGTGCTGGGGCTTTGCGGGGAGATAGCCCGTAGGCATGCAGGGGCAAAGCAACTTTGGTAAGCAGGAGCGTTTGCTAGCACTTTCCTAAGCAATTGTGACCGGCCGTAGCTGGGCGGGACAGATATAGTGGCGCAATTTGAGAGTGAGCGACTACGCTGATGCAAGATCCCTAAAGATGGCTTATTAAGCCCCGTCTATCGGATGAGTGGCGCCTCTCATGTGAGCAGTAAAGGCCGTGGCACACCCCTTGCCTTCTCTCGTTGTTGTGCCAAGCGTTCGTCGCATTAACGTAATAGCTTAGACTCATTGGGTCGCTTTCAGTGACTTACCTACAGGCATATTCAAAGACGCAACCACTTGTAGGCAATACAGAATCGTCCCGACGACAAGGCCATGGAAGCAGGCCAAAAGGGAACATCGGTTATGGTTACTTAAACAAGAAAGAGAATAGCAAACATCTTCGATGCTGGTTCAGCGCGGAGTTGGAATCGCGAGTGGAAACATTTACCAATGCGCGTCGAATAGGACTCTGTTCAAACTATTACTGATAAACGTTCCAGCCTAAGCGTTAAGCGTAATCGTTGTATAGATAGCTAATGGCCATAGTTTGGTATTCCTGCAACAGATGCCGACCGTGTTTCTCCCACACCTGGGGAAACCGCTCCGACAATGTGGAACGTACCTCATGAAGGCAATTAGGGTAATCGTAACGGTTTTCGTTTTCATCTTTCTCTGCACATGGTTGCATTATGGTGTAATTCGTACCGAACGGCGCTCAGTGATTGAGGTGTGACCTCGTTGATTGGAGTAAAAGAACTTGTTACTCATCTGTTTGGGCGAGCCGACTGACGAAATATTCAGAAACGGAATTTATGTAAGACATGTAATACAAATTTATGCAGATGTAAATCAAAATCGCCAGGTAATCTTATCGACATTTTCAAACTTCCAACAATGCACGTCCTGAGTCTTTGTTGTTGATGCCCTCGTTATTATATACTAACTATGATCTGCTGAGCTCGTTCTATATTAGCTACTTCGTGTGCCATTACTGGTTAATCAGAATATACGAGCTCTAACAAGGTGTGCAGCTTGAACTTATTTTGTCAACACTGGTTATTTACATGTTGATTTTCTCTTCGGTAAGATGTCTAACCTCAGGTCGAAGTACTTATTCCTGAGGGCCGTTTGAGGCTTCGCCGATTCCCAGTGTGTAGAACCCTCATCACTTTTACAGCTTTTGGACTTTACTATGCATTCTTCAAAAGTCTTTTTTAAGCCGTACAGACACAAAAGAACTAGATACTTACTTTGAATTTCTCCCCACTCCGCGGAACGACTTTGATAACGCGGCAGGCGGGCGGGCGGGCAAGCAAGTGTCTAGCGCAAGAGTTGCTGATCGAACGCTGGAAGTCGTTGTTTATCCTTGCCAAAATTAAGGACTTGAACTCGACTCGTCACATATGCGGGGAGCCAATGGCGATGAATTCAAGTTTAAATCAATTCCCATTTATTATATCTATTGCACGAAGTCGCCAACAAGTTGACACAATGCATGAAAAAGCGGACAGACGAACGTACAGGCAAGCATAGGACGGACATTATGGGTGACAATTGGCTACAAACAAGCGTCGTCAGTTTTTTTTCGGACGATTGGTGAATGAGAAAGAAGAACGAGGTACCGACGGTTCAATACCCAACGATTGAGCCACCGCCACATCCCACGAATCAGCAGGAAGAAAGGGAGCCGACTCGCACAAAAAAGAGGCTCCGATGAAGAACTGTCGTTGCACACTCCATACAATTGGAAGCCGTGTGGACCGTACGAGTGATCTAAACGCGCATTGTAAACTGGACAAAGCTGGAATTGTAGGTTGAACTTAATATACAAGTATATCGAGAAACTTATGGCTATAGCTGCTATTGCAAATAAATGATGCCCATAAGGAACAGAGCGAAAGGACCGCAGCGTAAATCCACAATAGCAAACTTTCAAAATAAAGTTTTCTACGATGGAGCAAGGTATGATGATTAAGTTGGCACTTTTCGTTATTTTAAGTTATTTACTTATGCCTCTACTAGGTAGTTTTGTTGATACACACACGCACACATTTTACAACCTAGTGCATGTGGTTTGTTCATAGCATTTGTGAAACAAAGAGAGAAACCTTTATACGCTACCTCAAGTGTTCGAATATGCTATGAGTTCAACATTGCAGAGAAGTTCGAAGAAGTTGAGGCAGTTTCTTTAATTTACATGAACCTCCCGGGCGTATGGTGTAAGCCTCAAACGATTCTAAATTTGACCTTTGTGTTTCTTGGGTGAACCTGCTTAATTGTGAGTAAAAAGAGCCTGCTTCCTGGAAGACGACCCTTGAGTAAAGATAGCGAGTTCACAAGAAGCAAACTTAAACCATAAGTGTTGTTTTTAACTAAGCTATTTACTGTGTAACTTCCCGTAGCACATTTGAAACCAGGCACAATGCTGCAACCAGAAAGCTGTTGGCCTTCCTAAACTTCCTCAAAGCGCGCAGCAGCACCCCAAGGGCATGATCGAGTACTACTTTAAATAGTTCAGAGGGGCTAGAGTACAAGCGAAAGGCGCAAGTAAAATCGCACATGTGCTGAGATTCTTCGTTTGTTGTAAACCCATTCCGATTTCAAAGGTTAATTTATATCTGCTTTTCCGCTTGTCTGTACTACGGGTTGCGCGGCCTTTAGCGATGCTCGAAAGGCGGTATACGCTGTTAGAAGCATTGAAGTTAGGTTTTTACTTTGACGCCAAATAATTACGGACTTTGTTAATGTATGCAATGTGATATACATTGTCACTCCTTAGTTGCCCCTAAGCCTGAGCTCTTCGGGGGCCTTTGAGACCCTCCGCCGCAGCGGCCTCACTGTACCGAGCAACGTCTGCCGGGGTTTCTGCCACTTGGTGTAAATCAGACGTAGTGAGACTCTTACCTTCAAAACAGATTTTCTGTGTTAGATCCGATGCGTATCTCGTGTTGTCCTTTGTCCAGTTTTTTGTCCTTTGTCCAGGAACTTTTTCAGCCGTTAATTCTCCACCACATATACCTTCTTATATACTGCGATTTTCTCCTTGGGAGGATACTTGCACCATTAGGCACGGTGAACTGCAGCTGAACCGACAGCTCCATGACATCCCCCGCTGCCAAGCAGTCAAGTATAAGACATCAGAACGATCATGATATATACTCATATGTTCATATATAGGTATCTTTGTATCGCCTATGAATAAGTCTGATCGAGTCGGGTTGTCGCCTTAGGACGACACTCACCAGTAGTTGTGATGTGCGATGATTATTGTTGCGGCAATGATTCGCTTGACTGATGCTCGACACTCAGTAAAAGCCCGATCAAAAAGCGTCGATTGTTTGCGATCATTGGCCTGCTTGTATCGAATGCCTTTGGCCTATCAGCCCAAGCCACTAGGCAGACGCGGACACGATGCTGCTCGTTGCTTCTTTTCTATGAGGGCGGTGTTTATGCTTTTTAACCCCCTTGGCTACGGTTTCGACTTTTGTATCGAACAACACGTTGAAACTACTTTAGGCATATAACTCGTGCTCCAATCAGCTTTTCTATCTACTGCGGCTACAACGACCGGTCAGCTATAACATTCTATGCGAAGCTGGTAGCAACAGTTTCACGGAACCCTTGTTTTTTTCTCTTTCCTTTTGACGAGGACCAAGGAGCACTATAGAGCATTCGATGGATCGTACTGTATAGAATTCATTTCTGACACTTCCAGTTCTACTTCGTAGTCTACAGTTTAGTCAACCAACCGCCTTTCATTGGACTTCAGCTACCGCCTTGGGGACAGCCGCCATGCTTAGGCTCGTCCTGCAGATGCGGTCGGCTACGGCTGTGACTATTTAGCCATATAAATGTGTTATAGTTCCACTTGGGTTGGAGAATTCAAAAGTCATTTTTCAGTGTGGTCACATGGATGCGTTCTACCGATCCAAGTCTTTGCCGGCCCCGCCCTCTGTAAAGCACTGCTCCTAATAATAAGTCCGTGTGAGTTTGTTGAGTTCAGATCAGAGCAGTTTGTGGCGAGTTCGTGATGGGGATTTCGGTCTTGCAAGCTTACTTCAATACCGGTACTCTACTATATACCATTCTGAGCTGAAGTGTGGAAGTTGAACCGGTACGAAGTCGGGTTCCGAGGGAAACTACCCTCGGCAACTACAGTGGGAGCTGCTCGTCGTTAGTGAATTTCATTGTGCCACCTTCTAACAGTAACTGGCGGCGGTCCACCGTTCATCACTGCATCTCTGAGAAAGGTAGTGGCGCATTAAATGGGACGAACCTACAGGATGGATCGAATGGCCGACAGCTTGATACCGAGCAGACGACTGTGACAACGACAAATAGATACTAATAGATGGAGATAGAAAGACGGTTGAGCCAAAATCAAAGCAACGAGCTCTCTTCTGGTTGGATTCACTTTCCGTGCGCGTATTCTCACTCGTACATCAACGGCCTGAATTCACGTCCCAGCTTTCACTTTGTATCCGAAACATTGGCCATGATGAGAAGTAAACAGTTTCGCAGACAATTACGAATGTACTAAGCGTACTTGTTAGAAATACTGCTCTTTCAGGCTAACGATTGGTCTTTGGTCGTTGTCAGTTGATGTCGTTATGGGGTGGCATTGGGTGACCCAAAAACAGACATCGGATCCTCTCGAAATGAGGGTAGCAGCGCTCCATAACGCGACTAGGAACAGCTATTGATTCGATGGATACACTCAGGTAAAACCAATACGGCTTTAACCATTATAATTAGCTATCGTTAGTAGTCACTTCATGGAAACTGTGCGTTGTTCTTTTGTATTTAAAAACAGATCCGTAAATACCAGTAACAGATGTTGATGTCAATACAGCTCAGGTCTTAAGGTCATCTTGAATGCATTGATACCCATAAGTCTTATAAATTAATTGGTTGTAGAACACAGTTCTAGCTATGTTTATCAAAAGTGTTTACCATATGTGTGCTCAGTACCAGAATCTTAACGGAAGATATTCATCTTTTGCAATTTTACCTCTCAAAATGGCAAGCTCTAGTACCTGCGACTAACCTACTATACACCTAAAACCTCTAGGCATTAAGTGCATCTCTTATATGTGCGGATGCATTCGCTTTCGCATCACGTTAGTACTCACCGACTAGGTTAGATATGTTCATTGGGCCTGGTGATGCTTATTTTCTCTTTAGTACAATATAACATGTGCCATTTTTCCCTGTGGCATTTTCATTTCCACGTCATTTTTCCCGCCGACTATTTTTTTAACTTCTTCCCCGTCTTTTTTTCCTTTAGCTTCTCTTTTTACTGTCAAAAACCTTCCCGAGGAAGCGAACGATCGTTCCCCAATAAGGGAAAATGGAAGAGTTAAAAGCCGCCGCGTGGAAGCTGCCAAATGCTGTCAGGCATACATGTCTCTCTGGGAGGCTGTGTGCGTCCTGTCGTTTCGTCCGCCAGCGTCTGAGCTGAGCTTTTAAGAGCCGTCACTGCCTTTGATGGCTAAAGGGTTCTCGCCGGGCTCTCGACCTGTAAACGATAGGACCGATAGCAAAGCTGCGCCTATTCGAGCCGAATATACAAAAGCTTGTCAGTCGGGTTCGTTTGTTCGCGGTGCTAGTGCTGCTGTTTCGGTGGCGACAGTAGCCGTGCTGGCGGCTACAGCCGATACTGCCGCTCTGAGGCATCTGAAATAGAGAAATCCTTTTGAATGCCCCGTCATAGCAAGGGGCTTAATACTAGATTCTAGGGGGTTCTTGCTAGCAAGCCACCGCTTGTCGATGGCGAGGAGCTCCCTATCTTTTCGGCGTTCGGTGCTCGTTTTGTCTGCTATGGCAGCTTCAGCTTTAAGGGCTGGCTTCTCACCACAACGGCATCAGGGTTAGAGCCTAGAGGAGTCAAAGCCTGCCTCGCCACCGTTCCTATTCCAAACCTAGTAAGCAAACCGCCTTGCCACTGCCGTTGATGCTCCATAAGGCGATGCGTGTGGCATATGGGAACGTTTGCGAACGAACCAACGAGCCTGAAGCAATCCGGAACCCCAGCGGATTGGCAAGCCGCTCGCAGTGAAATCCGAAGTAATATGTCATATTGAAACGGTTTGGTTGGCATGCCAAGTGGGTCTGTCGGTTGGACAGCCGCCGCTGCTGCTACAGTTTTCTACCCAGGTCTGTATGCCCACTTTTCACTCACCACAACGGCCAATGCTATTACTAGTACTTCTGCTACAGTTGCTTTGACTGCACCAGCAGCAATAGAAACCGTCGTGGTAGAACCGGTGGTGGTAGTTTTTACTGCTGCCGCTGCTGCTATTGTTGGTAACAGACAATCAGGTCAAGAGGCCGGCGGCTACGCAGAAAAGGAAGCAAGTTCGCCTAGGCAGCAATACAATTCAGTACACGCAGTGAAGGACGGAACTACACGTCTCCGAGGTTGTGGCAAATTCTATATTATAGAAGACTAAATTCCCTTAGGCTGAAGCGATAAGTGTAATGACATCGTTTAACAGGAGTACACGCATCGACTAGAGTAAGGCTCGGAGGAAGAGGTTACTGCTAGTAGAAGAAGTAGTTAAAGAAAAAAAATGGACTAAGATCGAACGCGGTTCGTCAGTGTAGGGGCAGCGTGCCATTATGCAAAGTGAAGTAACTGATAGTGAATGTCTGCGTGCGTACTTCTTACGACACTTAACTATTTGGAGGTGAGAAGAATAGCTTTCTCCTTACACGCGTGTTTGAGCCAATGTGCACGAAGTTAGATAACTTACTGATGGGCGGACACAAAAGACGAAATGTTGGTAAGCTTGATTAAGTATGGAGACTTTTGAGCACAATGCCTCAATTCAAGCAGAAAATAAACAGCTAACGTCGTTAAAACTTTGTTAGTAAAAATAACTACACATGTCTAATGCAATACATCTATTTTCTTAGCGTTATATCGTCTTTATTATAGAACAGGTATCAATCCTATTTAGAAACTCTGCGATCCCTAACCAAATTAGGTCCAATCGTCGTCGTGATAGCGCAATGGGTAGCGTATTTATCTACTAAACTTAGGGCAGTATCTAAGTGGTACATGTGGTAATTTAGGATTGAATCTGGGCGTAGCACATTTAAACTTTTTAAGGTAATGTTTAACAGCCCAAAAAGAGGACCAAACGTTTTCAGTTGTGCTTCCTGATCGGCTTAGTGAGTATTGTAAAATCAATTTAGTCTCTTGTGAACATCCTTTTACCAATGCGCTGTGAGCCGTTACAGACGTTTTAGCGGTCTGCGACTATGCATCTATGTTAGACGTGTAAAGCGTTTGCTATAGGCATCGAGGTCAATAGTACGTGGGTTATGCCTTAAATTTAAGCACTCGAGCAAACCAGCCGAGGCAGACTTAAAAAAATTTACCAGCTTGTTCCTAAGAAAAAAGTAACATATTTTCAACAAAAAGTAGCTAAACTTCCAACCAACTTTTTTCCTCCAAACGAATCAAGTGCTCTCTCTAATTCTCGTACGACATGCTCAGCCTTTTCTACAGGAGGTAGTCTTTTTCAGAGCCTCTGGTATTCTACCGGGGACAGTCAAGATCGCGTAGCAACAATTAACGGTGAGAGGAACGAGGGCACTTAACGTTACCCCTCAAGGCATCTCTCCGCTATCCCTTTCGAGGTTCAAATTCGAGCCTTTTTATTATCAGCGGAGGCTAATGATCTTAAAGCAACGACCGGCAGGATGGCCATTGCAAGTATTTCTCTCCGCGTCCAATCCAGTGAGATGGCGTTGCTTTACGGGAGGTCCATCGTGACGCGCACTATGAACTATGCGTCGTACGCCGCACCAGGCATTGGGTAGAAATTTTCAACACCAATTGTACTGGTTTCGGGCTCCACTCACTATGGTCGCGTCTTAGTCGTTTTGCGACACTGCCATGTTAATATCAAGGTGGCGTCCCCTTCGCGTAACTACTCATCAATTTATATATACGCACATCCCGTCTGTCGCAGTATTAACCAGACTGCTTTCCACTAGTGGCCGCCATCCCATAGTTGCAGCAAGCTGCTCGTGATTGTTGAATACGGTTATCTATTAAGTAACGTGTTGAGGCTATACCCACATGATGCCAGCCAGCCTCACGCACTCATTGCATCCGCGTGCTTACACGAACCGAAAGCCTTCACGGCCGCACTGTGGGAGAAAGCCAAAAACACAATTTGTAACGAAATCAGCCCTTCGTTCTTGTTCCTTTTTTGGTCCACTACGTGCGCGTTAAGCCCCGACCATCGTACCCCCTCTAACCGGTGCTCTTGTTAGGGTGACTTCCGTCTGCTTTTTGGTTGTCAGCTGCTTCGATCGTCGTTACAGCTACGTTGTTCCTGTTCACTTTTCCTAAGGGCGGGAGTAAGAACCACGGTCTATTTAGCGGGCACCGTCCCGCCCTCACCTTGCTCTTCGTCGCCCCAATCCAACTAGAGGATAGAAGGATTTCAGGGGGTTTGCTTGGTTTGTGTGTGGGTACGACTCGTTCTCTTGCCTGGAGACTCATTCTGCTCCAGCATGACAACCAAGACCGAAGTTCTTGGCAAAACTGGTCACCAAGAGAAAGTCTCGGGTCGATCCATTTCTACTACCATTGTACCCTATATGTAGAATAGTGGCGGTTACTGTTTTTTTTTTTTGGTGAGGAAGCTGCACTTGGAGCTATGTGGTAAAGGCCGACTGAACGAGGTAGTGACAGATCGGTAGAGGCAGTAGTAATGTTCAAGAGCACACGGAAACGAAGCCGGGGTGCGCTCAGACAGCTGTCGGACGCAGCCGTTGTATTGTCCAGCGCCCGTCAATTGGGCAGGTCCTCTCTTGCCAACAACTCACTTGCTTTAATGTGCGAATAGACGTTACGAAGTTGTTTGGTGACTCTGCGGTAGACCTACCGAACAGCAGCGAAGCAAGCAATACGAGCAGAGCAGAACAGAAAACAGTTTCCACATGTAAAATCTTTCTCCATTGCGTAGCGTCACCTAGCGACAAAGAACGCCTTTAGTTAAACGGAACGAAATTGGCGGGTTTCTCAAGAATGGTTCCAAAGTCAGAGACAAAGGTTTTCATGGAGTAACTAAGTGACTCCTGCAAAATACGCTCTTTCGGAAGCAAACAAGTCTCATCATCAAAGACAGATAAAATCATATTTAGTGTAAGTGTCTCTATTTAAATAACGTCAAATACGTAGCTTGCCTCAACGCAGTCGCGGCGTCCTGTTCCGTGAGAACCCGAAAGGACATTGCAAAAGGTGCGATGTATTAGTCCTTACTAGTTCACATACCTGCACCATAGAAATCCGTAAACGTAATACGCACATATATAATTAATGTTTGCAATAGCCTCAAAGTAAGTTTGCCGCTGTTCCACTTATGAAATTCCAGCGACTAATATTTATGCAACATCATTCTGGCCGCTGGTAATCTTGGTTATATGAAGCGCTTTCAGCTGTCTCTATTTACGTCGTTTTCCAGCACTCGAAAAGATCCCCAACCGCAAAAAAGTCGTGTGGGATGACTTTGTAATATGTGGACTAGCTAGAAGGGCGAGATCGCTTTTTTCCACCTTCGCCAGCAACCCGATTAAACCCAACTGTGTACCCTTCGCAGCTTTATTAAAAACTATTAACTGCTAATGAGGTAAAAAACGAGTAGGAATCTTATCTGAGGGTCAGGTGTTATCGATGACGGCTTGGCACGAAGACGGAGCTCTGTATTTTGAATAAAAGTGGAAAGCTCCGTAATCGACAACTTTACGGTTCCAATATCTTGCGCGGCCAGTGCTTGAGGGAAGTATTAAACGGTCAAATAATCTGCTCCACCGAACTGCCCTCTGGACATTACACGGTCACTTAATGCCACTTTGGCCGAACATGGACCGCATTTTCTCAGACAGGACAGATTTGGCCAAAAGGGCACTGGAAATTTTTGGGTTGGAGAATTGTAGTATATAATAATGTTATCTAAACACATTTCTTCTCAAATGTTTTGAACAATTATTTAGTTTTGTGATACTTGATAGTGCAATTGAGAAATCAAGTCCTCCAGTAACATAGAGAGTTCTCCCGAAGCGACCGGGCATATGAAGTTCTCAACAAAAGTTTCGGCCCTAACGACGTGAAAAATATTGCCAGAGCTTGTCTAGAGCACGGGGCAAGCAATTTTCGTTCGGTCCACCGGCCGTTACGGCATTCTTAAACATGCGTAAATTTTTAAAGCCAAACTTCGAACCTAAGACCTTCTGTGTACGCACACCTGTGGACGATATATCAATGAGGTTAGTCACTGTTAAAACACGTAAGTATTGATTTACGTATGTATGTTAACTTCTGCTTCAGACAGTTCATCACAAGAACGCCGTGATTTTCCGCATGTTTAAGACACGATTCCGCCCAAATCTGTCCAGTAAAGTTTCGGAACTTGTTGCAAGCTCGGTGCACTTGCCCAGTTATTAAGAGATCGCGTACTGCATAAATGCTGAATGGTGAAGTCGTATGCTTACCTCAGCTGCACTGTTTCTGCCTTCGACAAAGCCATCCAGATCAGTCTACTTGCATATTTCTAACGTAGCCAAAGCATTACGACGTAAAACGACGAAAGTTTTTCATTCGCGCCGCTGAAGACGTGAAGTTTTTGGATCGTTACACCTTCCAACAGCGCTTGATAACGCGGCTCGAGTTAGGGGTCGGATTGTTAACCTTTTTTTTAGGTTTTTCTGAAGTCCCTTATTTCAGACAATGCGCTTTTGTGGCATGTGACCTTGGGCTTCAGTACAAAAAGAGACAGAAGCCCAGGGGGATCGAGGAGACTAGCCTAGCGAGTATAAGAGCGTTTATTTTAATCTAGTGCCCCAAGGAAAACTGAATACATTTTTTTCACCATCTCAAATGATTTTGAGAAGCTTCGTTGTGCTATGAGACAGGGCAAACGGAGCCGCTCACTTCGACCAGTCCTATGGAGCAGCTACGCTCCTGAATTGCAACCACGTTTCAATTTTCATTTTCGTATAATACGAACGGGCTAGATACACTATTTCTGGCTGGGTTGAACTATTTCTGGGCTGTTTTTCTTCCAGAAACCAAACAGTCCATGTACAAGCGTTTCGACAAGGTCTTCACAGGACGTCTCTGAAATTCGGCCTACTTCCGCATTACCGATCGGTTGTCTCGATGTATTTATAAATTGGTATCCCATAGGAAGCTGGATTTCTCCAAAGGTATGTGAAGCTTTGTGCTGCACTGCCCACTGAAAATTTGGCTAAGGGAATTTTGGAACTCGCAGTTACATTGTCTTTAGCCTTCCTTCTACCCGTCACAGTTCCGTAACAGATTTCAACGTGTTTCCAAAGCCGGAAATCTTCCGAAGATGCTGTGCTAGAACAGCTACGCCGGTAGTATGGCCGCAAGATTTTTTGTAAGTTACCTTGGAAAAAGACGACGAATCAGCAATGAAGCTCTTTGGAACCTTTACTTGAAAGAGCATAGCTGTTATTCTCGATTGATGATGTCCGATCAAAGTTTCCGTAAAAGCCATAGATGCACCCTGACACCTTAATTATTTGTATTTGATCCGGTAGCTGCCTGTCGTGTATTTTCTGATGGATCCGAATTTCGATGCTCATTCTGTGCGCAATATACTTACTTACCGTGTGTTTACCAACTCAGTGTCCCATTACTTGAGCAATTTCTTAGCTAAATTTAAGAATCATTTGAAACCCCGTAGTAACCTTCGAACTACCTGCATGATCTTGATCCGATGCAGATCCATAGAATAAAATTATGGCGCGTTCGCCGTGCGAAACGGTAAGCAGTACTCAGCTAACGTATCCATCAAGCTTGGCAATTTTTTCAAGAGCCTTTAGCGAACAGGTCGCATCTAGGTTGTTTTCTATTACTATATTAATAATGATGTCAGTTCATCTAGTTTGTGCTATGCCTAGAGTATACTGTAGTACTGACGCCCTAGTAGTCATCGAAATACGCCATAATGGTAGGTACAAACCATTTACGGAAAATAACATCGAAGTCGCATTTGGTCCAGATTGCTTCAGTTATTACAAAGCTACTAGTCATCATACATAAACATTCATTAGTACTTACGTATATGTTTAGTCTGCTATAAATAGTTAATCATCATATCTCTTTCTCACAGCAGTAGTATTTTTCATCGCACGCTTTATCAGCTTTGTCCTACGACAAGGACATAATTATCGCAAACGCCTTGAAGGATTCCACATTCGACTCGAATTTCAATGGGTGGGCTTTCAACCGGTAGAAGAGAGCGCTAGTCGTTACTAGGCCATCGGCCGGTAAAGAGCCTGTTGCCCGCTCAGGCGAAAAATCTGCTCTTGTCCTGTCGAATATATCTGGCTAACTTCTTTGCCACGAGAGTCGGCCACCCACCACCGAATTGCAGTCAACGATGATTAGGGTAACTGCTACTGTTGTCTAAAACTGAGGAATACAACGGCTACAATGACACCAAGCTATGACATTGGACACGTGAAGCCGAAGTCGACTCTTCTGCTGGCCGACAAGAAGGACCACGAATCCAGTCGTGTGTAGACTCAAAGAGGGATACATTCAATGTGTGCGTGTGTATAAGTTAATACACATACAGAAAGATAGTCATATACACACTTCCCGCAGCAACAATACATACTAGAGACGTATCCCAAACAGTCACTCAGCACTCGGCAATTATCTAACAGATCGCCGCCAGTTGGAGAGAGTGCACGGTGCACAGCGCTAAGCACAAGGCACACCGCGCTTTAAAGGACTCGTGCGCGAATACGAGAAGCCATGGGAAAGCCTGCTATCCGTGGACAAGCACACGATGTCAGCAACCAATGCGATGGGAAGCTACCTCCAGAAGCAAACTGGCGCAGGACGTTTTTGCTTTAACACGTGTCTCGATTGACTGGTCGTTCGGTGTCTGGCGACCCGCCCATGGCCGCCACCCGCGACTCTTCAAATAGGGCAACGCGTCCTGCAGCTGAAAACTGGGGCGGAGAACGTCTCCAGACAGTTGTAATAGTTCACAAAGCACCAGTAGCATAGTTGTGTATTGAGCAAGAAAGTAACGTTCGAGGAAATATATGCGTCCGTGAGCCTGGATCTGTGTATCTAGCCCAGCCTATAAGAGCCTTCACAGCAAAGGAATAAGCGTCAATTTAAGCTCTGGGATGGATAAGCTCGGGGATTACGGAGGGCCAACAGCCAGCAAGACAAAGGAAACGGGTTCTTCTTTAGGGGGTCCGGCCCGTTCAGTCGCCGACGCTGATCGCCATCGCAGAGAAATCTGCAAGAGGCACTGTTGGAAGGGTTAACAAGGCTAAAGCAATAACACCGGTGCGTTGGTTTGAATTGGCCTTCGTGCGCGGTGCAGGTTCATAATAAATGACACTATTAGCTACAATCACGAGTGTAGGTGTCTGTGGGATGGGTGCCCCGCTTTTCAGTTCTGTTAGCGGCTTGTGTAGCGCTAACTTGGGATTCCTCTACTTGGTCCGATCGAAAGAGTGCAAGCAGGCACAGAATCAACGATACAACCGTAGCGAGGTGATTAGTAATTGGACGGATAGGGAATAAATTGGGTGGGATGAGCTAAGTGAGATTTTGGCGCATATGTACACGCATCTATATGGGGAGCCAAAGACAAAGATGGCCGAACGGGGTTAAGGGTAAAGAAGCTCTGTGAAGACAAATGTGCATGCATTCAGGATGTGAAGTATACAGCGAAAGATGATGCCAAACGTTTAGCGTGTTGTTGAAAATGTTATAATACACTTTTCTAACTTTGCTTCTCAATCTAGGAATATTCGAAATATTTGGCTAGCAGGCCCAAAAATTAATTAGGATATTAGTACAAAAGCTTTTGCGAGAAATACAATTCAGTAAGGGTTTAACAAATCACTAGTCCGTTGTTCTCTGAGTGAAGTAGGACATGTCCTTTACCATATGCGACTAATGTCATGCCTCCTGGTAGTCAATTAAGGAAAGAACAAACACTGGTATATTGTCACAACACAATATATCAAGCGGTAATAGTACGAAACAATGCAGAAGGACAAATAGAAGTAAAAACTAACCAATATACCATGATCTATTATAAATGGATAGGGCGTTTACTGAGCTTCAAGAAAGTGTTTGAGCTACAGGTAAAATGCAATGGATATGTTGCAAACGCGTAACTAAATAATCGGAAATTTATACGCCAAACTATTGCACAGATTTGTATGCAGGTGCTCACGGATCCTAATTAGAATCAGACGGCTTTGCATTGAAACGCTGTGAACTTAGGAGCATAGGAACTTCAACTATAACTTACCCAACCGTTTCTGGTGATAAGTTTGTATATTGTTAAAAGCACAAAAAATTGATGGCTTCAATAGGCTTAGTGAGCATTAAGATACAGTACTATCGAGATCGATGTGCAGATGAAAAGTGCCCTCAAATCAGTTACTTTGGGCAAAAAAATCTATCCAAAAACAGCAAAGCCTATCGGCTCGTTAATTGAGCAATACATAGTGAAATAACAATCAATGATCTCATAGTAAACAACATGTTACCATAAGGTGGTGAGTTTAGGTGTCGTCCACACTAAAATTATGCGTACACCGCTATTTCAGTCCTTTCACCTGATGGGCGGCGTTAAGGAAGGTTTTTGACGCTTTTGTTACAGATTCTTGTTCTGTGTATTGCCTTTGTAGGGGGTGTGGGCGCACGTCTGTGTGACCGCTTAATTATACGACAGGCCGAGGATCGAAGCTGCGTGGTATAACGTAGCGTAGAATCGACAAGCTAGTTGGTTAAGGAGCTTAAGGATACGACAGCGCGGAATGACAGTCAGCCAGATAGCCGTTACTCTCACGCCCCGCTTACCGGTAAGCTGATCCTTTTACAACCGCGCGACAGCGACGAAATGCTAGTACAAGCTATGGCGACAAGATGAGGCAAGCCGACTCTGGCGGGAACTGGATTTTACGCCGGATTTGAGTTTGAAGAAATTCTGAAGCCCACATTTTAGCTAACTTGCCATCTCGCTCGCGGCCTGGGGTAGGTATATCATTGTTATTACTGTCGAACGAACGGAGGGAGTTGTCAGGAAGAACATGTGCGAACGCGAGGGAGCAATAATATTTAAACGCCTCACTGGGTCCTTTACACGGCTACAACATTGTGTAGTAACTACGCAAGGTCGAGATGGAGCGCCAGTAGAAGTACATCGAAAATTAGTCACGACATCTAATAAGGTCGAATTCGAAAGCAAACGAAGATCGACAGTACATAACGCAGTAAATGTTCTTCAGATAGAAAGAAATTTCGGTTTTTTTTTGTAGAGCAACGTTTAGGCTAGGGAAGCCTATAGGTTAATGCAATTAGAGCTGTGTTAATTTGAAGTATGTCGTTAAAGACGTTGAGGCTGGTTACGTCGGACATAGCGTTGACGTATGTGTCTAGACGTATGAGGTATGCGTGACGTATGAGGCTAGACAATTCCAACAAATACGAAAACTTATCCTAAATAACCCAGGGCGTCGTAGGTTGAATTCCGTTTAGTCGTTTGATAAGGATTGAAGGTCCCTGCGTCTCCTTTGTACTAACGTACGTATAGGTCATTATTTATGTAATGTTGTTTTATTTTAGATATACCAGACATTTTGTCTAATCACTACGCCAGTGATATATGATAATAATAATCGAGACTTGGCTGAACGTTGAATGGTTTAACTAGTAATAATAATCAAGCCTGAAAGGTAGGCAGCAAGGGTCTATCTGATTTGCCATCGAAACGCCAACAATAATAACCTTAATCACTTCCTGATCGACTGAGACGGTTGTTTTCCCATTTTTATAGGTTGTCTCTATTAGCTTGTCGATATTTTCAGGCTGCATCGTTGGGTCTGATACATCCCCAGTTGCATCGGGCGGGTAGCGACAGTCGTGGCGTCCCTGCTTTCGCAAAATGGGGTCCATCCACAAGTTGCTTCTTGCACACGATGCGGAACCTGTCTCTTCTTTAAGCGTAAGATACTAAAGGAATAAGGTGATAGCTACATACATACCCGGGTGTTATAAAGGACTGCTAAACGATGTAACAGCCGACACCTAGCACGCAGCTTCACCTTGGCATAGGTCGCTGCCAGGTCTCCGATTGCTTGATCGCATTGTGCCCTCGCGATTATCATAGCGAGTTATCGACTTCGACTCTTTGCTTCACACCTTGTACATCGTCCCAAGTAGGTGCATATAGCAGTACACTGTTCAACAGTAGCGTTTCACAACAATTGTATCTGAGCGAATTGGAGATCGTTCATTATTGGCGACATCGTCGCCGCGACTACTTCCACTGGAACTCGTACCGCCAAAGTGTGCTCCGATACCCCCTGATCGGAGTGGTAATATTAGCAGCCTTACGTGGGTTGCGACCGTGTAACAGAAGCTGTTAATACGAAGAATGGATAGCCGGTTGTGGGTCTGCGAGCGCCGAGCACAACTATCAGTGTAATCTACACAGTTTCTCGCTTGCTCCCTTACACACACATATACATAGACACCCAAAGACATAGTCACATAGTCACTCATGGACTCACATGCAGCCGTACCACATTGAGAAAACAGCCCACGGACCCCCCGAACCAGCAGCAGCGGCGGCAAAGTGCGCACGAAGTAGATGAGGTCCGCACGCTGACACGGGAGAGTGACATCTTTACAACGTCTTACTGAGTTATTGCGTTTTCACAGATGCTCATACTACTACTGCGCGGTATTACCGTTCGTCGCTGTTGTTACCGCTTTTACAGCGGCGACAAGACCGTACTCTTCTCGGCCGCCTAGCTGCTCTTGGGCCTAGTACGCTACTTTCAGGTATTGCAAAGCGACTGATCCGTTCGCGCACTTACAAAGACTGCCAGCTACATATGTAGCTATTATCTACTGGCCTCGTATGTGAGAATTAGTAGCAATAGAATTCGATGCGATTGTTATAATAATGATGACAACGACAAACAGCGCCAATTCCTTTGTGTTCCTTGATCAACGTGTCATGAAGGCCAGTGGAAGATGTTTTAATATGAATGTGGGGATTCCATTGTTTGATTAAGGAACTTGTGGTTTATATTAGAACGTTTAAAATACGCAACGAGAGAAGACAAGGTTTGTGCCAACAGAACGCTTAAAACAACATTTTAGCTTGTAGTAGATTTTTTTTAATAGATAGAGGCTGATCACAGTTAGCTTGTGTAGAGCGCAGTGCAATGTCTTAAAAAATTTCCGATTATAGATTTGGGCTTCTGGACATTTTGTAGCGCGTTGTTTTAAGTATGCATCTGCAAGTATCGTTACAAAATGCCACGAACGAGCTCCGTAGACAGAATCGTATGGAATACACACGATTCTATCTACGGAACTGCACAATATCTACGCGCAGCTTAATTATCCGTTCAAAATAATTACATGCTACGATCTCATGTTGTGCGCATTTAAGGCACCTGTCAACCTAGGAACAAGGTTTATTTCTGTCGAGATGAGTAAGCACTGAAAAATCGCTTTTGTAAACTGCTTAGAGCCTTTGTCGCGCCGAGTCCTGATTATTAAATTGCACATTTCTGCATTGTGCTAACTCAGTCACCTAAAATCCCTATTTTTTCAGTATAGGATTACACCATGTTCCCTAATATATCTTTCATTGCATTTCTAGCAAGATACTGTTCGTGTTGAAGGGTGGTATTACCGTGCGCATAGGACTACTCTGTCTGTGCATCAGTGGCCGTTAGTAGCACAAGAACCTTAACAGCGGCCCGTTCACCGATATTAGTTACATCTCGTTGTACATATATTAAGTACAACATAGACTGCTACAGACCAGCCTCTACTAAGGCTGTCGCCTGTCGTATGCCTGCCGTCGATTCGTACACCCCCCCCCCCCAATCTTTCTTCCTTTCTTTCTATTAGCATATAAATTATCTCGTTTTAGTTACAGGCACAATGTTTCGCCCACTAAGGACAACTAAGCAAAGCCCTTTTGCTTGTTGCGGCTCGAGACTGGCTGACGCGCATACTGAACGGCCCAATTTACAAAGCGCAGATCATCGCCGACGGACGATGCTACGAGTGTTAGCGTCCCGTCCACGGATGCAGACTCCTGTTGGCGCCTATTTTGCAACAATACCTTAGTAGCGGCCTTAAAGCAATCGTAGGAAAAGGGCCCGCTCCGATAGTCCTCTTTGCTTCGAGAGTTCTTTTCTTTATAATCGTTGATGATGGCGATATGTCCTCCTCGGCGAGGTTGATGACGAGACGAAAACACCGATGGTGATGATCAAAGTAATAGCAGTAATGTTCGCAAAAGCAACAGTGGCAGCGACGGTATGGTTGTAAAACTTGTCCACATTACAGCCCTCTAATACCCCCGTCAGTACCTCGGTGTTTGCTGCTCGTATGCCCGTCCCGCCATTCTTATTCTGCTTGTTCGTGGCAGAAGAGATCGGTCTGCACGGGGCGAAAGGCGTCACCGGATCAATGTCA
This sequence comes from Varroa destructor, assembly GCF_002443255.2. Classification (NCBI taxonomy): domain Eukaryota; kingdom Metazoa; phylum Arthropoda; class Arachnida; order Mesostigmata; family Varroidae; genus Varroa; species Varroa destructor. The sequence continues at coordinate 46,542,625 of NW_019211457.1, read as the reverse complement.
AAGCTTGTTCCCCGTCCGATAACTTAATCGTCGTCAACGAGCTGAGCTTAGCGATTCGTCCGGTGGTTTCATGCGTTCAAAACGTCAATCAGCCAATATCGACACTGATGTAATCGCTATTGCCGGTAGTACTTCTACTGGTACTTTACAGGCAAAGGAACTACTCTAGTCCTTTGTTCTTTTTTGGCGTCACTGTTCTTCTTAATAAACTATTTCAATTCACATGATTCTACAGGTTATTTGCGTGTAACTTTTTCTTTTTTTCCTTCTTTTTATATATTTTTTTTAATTTCGAAGTATCTTTTGTTGTTTTTCCCGAGTCTTAAGCACATGGGCAACATTTAAGTTCTAGCGGTCTTTGAATGACCCACCTAAGCAGGCTAACTAAATGTCAAAGCAGGTCGAGTCTTCACTGGTCGCGTTTTGTCAAAATTCTCCTTTCTTTCTAAGGATGACAGGTTTTGACGAGTCCTGGTCGAAATAAATTATATAGGTACTTGACCTTCAACTGGTCAAAAGAGTTTATCGTCGCGCAAAGGTGATTCTCAAGGAAGTAGAATGTTAATACCTCTCAGCATCCTTCCACACTCACCTAGTCTTATATGACTCTGAACGCCTAAAGCTAAGATGACTCGTAAAGCAATGCCCGTCAATCAATTGATTGTTCGCGTGCTACGTATCGAATCAACATTAACTCTTTGACCTTCGGTCAATGAGATCCTCTGCAATCGATTACACGTCGTTGCGCTTCAGGTAACGAGTGTCCTCAGGCCAGCTACATCCGGTCGCGTGTCAAGCATAGACACCGAAGTCTACTGCAGCGTTAGTTTCGCCGTATATGATTGACGGTGAAGAATGGCGAGCACTGTTTATATTCATTCGGCATATATATACAATCCAAAATAATATTAAAAGCCAGCTGTAGATTGAAGCTACAGAAAGCTAACAATTCAGCTCGTACCATGATGACATATCGGAGCGTCCTCGATAGGGTGTCTTCGTGCCCATCTCGCATAGCAGTGCCGGCCGAGAACTTCCACGGATGAGCTTTTTGCGCCTCTTGGTCGGCTGACAATATAGTGCCGGTAGCGGTTAGTACAAAGAATGGTGGAAGGGCGTCATGTTCTCCTCGCTGTGACAACGCCCTCTTTGAGTGTGACTAATCTGTCTGTCTGCATGTATGTCCTGAACTTGGTCTTGTTCTCTATATCTTTTGGTTAGGACATGCGTCTTGGATGAGCAGGCGTGAAATCTCCTCCCTCAATATACATACAACATATAAACATAGCCACCAGCAACAGTAATACAGGCGGCATCGTCGGCGTCTGTACGACAGAGAAGTGCTTCGCAGGAAAGGGAACAACCATGAAAGCGATATAGGCTCTCTCGAGCCATAAGGCCGGCTATAAGTGTTCACCGCAACTGCACGAAACACAGCAGCCGCCATTACTTCGTCGCACAGGCATGGATCAATTCTGTATGGTAACAGCTAACACTAAGGTGGTTGTGAAGTCACCTCCATTCGTCTCATATAAAGAAGGGACACTGCAGGTTTATAGTAAACGACGGCGGCGGGAGGTTGATCCGAGGATCACTCCTCCAAGAGCATTATTATGATTCGCGTATGTAGTACCTGCCCTTCCGCTCTCCGACTAACGTGTTTTGCTTCCGTCCCAGTTAAAGCAAGACTTCATAGAGAGGCACAGTACGCCAGGTCATGGATCTAATAATCGTCGGAACTTTCTAGATTTGTCAACAGATCGGATATCTTCCTATGATATGAGCTGAGTTTTTTTGGAACAAAAGCTATAAGTACAGCATCTACGTACTGTGTGATCCGTTAACCGATGCGAGAGTTGTCGGACATCGAGCATCGCCATGCACCGTCGTAATACCAGACAGGACCTATTTGTGATACTTAGGATCAAAACAAAATCAGGCATACATTTTAAGGGCAAGCAAATTATTTGTATTTTGAATATATTTCTATGACACTCAAGCATCTATGTTACTGTTATGTAAACAGATGTTTACAACATAATCAGTACAAGGGTAATCTTCAGAAAAGCGACGACGCCTCTATTTTGTATTTGATAAAATGGAATATCTATAAAATCATATTTTAATATATGTACAAGAATCGTCAAGCTTCTTCAGACGTTAATGTGAGAAATTCAAAGGTTCATCATACGTCCTTAACCAACTGCTTATGTAAAATTCATAGTTGTATGTTCTCTAAGAGCCTCAAGCTCCGTTTCGAACTGCGACATAAGTTCATAGAAAGTCCATTCCAAACTAGTTTTTTTTTTGCAAGCAAATGATTGGGTAAGTACATTCAACACTCGTTTAAAGTTGATTTTTGTCTGTAACGGTAGCCTACTACAAGAGGGCGTTCATTAACGGATGCGCGAGATTCGAAAACTCTCAAATGTTTCCGCCGCGTGCTACGGGATGTTCCGATACCGCGATAAAAAAAGGCAAAACAAAGATAGCAAAGTACCACCAATTTTCCGAATCAAGTTGTAGCGTACCATAATAGATTGTTCTTATTTTTATACTGGACGGATGTTTATAATTTCGCTATAATTGTTACGTGGCATAAAAGACTAACTGTCGTTATGCAAATATAAACAGACAGGATAAGCTTTACGCTGTACATGAATTTCAATTGCCTCTGTCGTTAGTAGACATGTCTCTGTATACCGGAAAAAAATCAACTGATTGGACTCAGTGTGTCCTTTTTTTTACTTCAGGAATTCATCATTAGCATAGTGAGGCTTCATCCGAAGTAAAGCTATCCTTGCTGTCGTAAGAGTATTTTTTTGAGATAAAAAATAAACGAGTTCCAACATAAGTGTAATGTCGGATACAGAATTAATGCGATTCTACGTAAATATATTTTTTACACTTACTATTTATTCCCGTAATTGTAAGCGTATGGATCTATGATTGTTCTTCATATAAATAGATAGCTAGACCATTTATAGAACAGCAAAGTACTCTAGTTACAAGCCTGTGAAAAGGCATAAGTATTTATAAAAAGCAGTACAAGTCTTCATGCCTATCTGATTTGCTTCATGCCGCAAATTCTATAAAAAAATACCTGCATAAAATAAACTTAAGTTGAGAACTTACCAATGCTGTGATAGAACGGTCCATTGCATGCATATGGACTGCAGCCTCGTTTTAAGCGACGAACGTGAAAAGTTTGTAAGTTCCACTAAAGTTCACTACTGTTGTCCAGCTATTCTCAAATGAAATAAGTTAGAACACGCCGGTTTGGGCTCGTATTGCCAGCTATTCGTGCATAGCATGTGCTTTATTGTTGTTACAGGCGCGTTGAAGGGTTAGTCGCAAAACTTGCAATTCGCAATTTACCAAACTTGCGGTCAGCTTATTATGTTAGGTCAGGTTATTTCTGGCTAGGTTTAGCCAATAGTCGACATAACACAAAGTCTTGCAGCGAGATCAGGGGCATTAAATACACTTAACTTAGTAATAAACAGGTACAGCAGTAGCATAAGGTCCAGGCGCCCAGACTGTAGACGTCAACTCGACAGGCAGACCAGCCCACCTATAGCAAACTCGTCCTTCATACCGCTCTTTGAGTCGGCCGGCCTCCGAGTTGCTTGACTTAGGCACTGGCCTCTTTGGGGGCCCAGCGGCGGCGGCCACTGCTGCTCCTGGTTGTAGCGGCAGCAAGGCAGTTGAGGGTTGCCGCTTAGTTAATGACGATAGAAGTCGCCTTTTTCGTCGCAGCGTGGTCTCCCAAGCTATCCAAGTCTTTAGTACGCTAGCTGATTCGCATGCTCATTGGAAAGCCAGGCTGACTGGAAGCAGGAGGGCCCTGAAGCCCCAGGGCGTCGCAAAGCGTGCAGCCACAGGCAATCACTAGCAGCCATAGAACACCACCGGGTAAGAGAGTCTCTCGGCCCCGCCACGACAACACGCGGGGAATAAGGGGATTGGGGTAGCGTAATGCGGCGGAACGGGGCGAAAGAACCGACAGGGAGTCTCCGGCTTCTGCCGCCGCTTACAGTAGCACCGCCACGAGCACCAGGGAGTAGAGAGGGGACTCTATCCGGGAGAGCATAAACATCCCTCTCAAAGCTTCACTCGCACACTTACGACGAAGCGGACGACGTCACCGCCAGCGACCCGTGCTGACCTCCGCGGTATTCACTACCGCTACGCTGCCGACTGCAACCAGCAGCGGCAGCCAACACTACAGCCATCGCCACCAACATCGTCGCTGCCGCCGCCGCTGCAAACGCCGCTGTCGTCACCGTTTGTACAACGGCTGTAGGAGCGGGACTCACATCCTTCTTCGTCCTAGAGCTGGCACGCCAGCGCCTTTTTTCTCTCTATATCATTGAGCCATAGCAGAGCAACGCAGCTATGATGCGACCATCAACATCACTACCTATACCAACACCCTACGTTCAGCTTGTTTCTCGGCTTTGGTAGAGACTATAGTGTTCTGTGCGGTACAGCACTGTACCGTGGCCGGAATGTGGCAAGTCTTTGGCGGGAGCCTGCACACATTTGCAAGTAGTGCTGTCGCCACCTTAAGCTCAGGCCGATTCGGGCTGTTCCTTGCCGACTCATCTGGATGCTTGTGCAAATGGTTGACCGTGTAATGATCATAACGCATGGTAGCTGTGTGGGCACGAGCTATGGCGGGCTGGGGTAAGAAGAATGCCCGAAACAACATTGTTCGTTCCTCGATATGTCTCAAAAGTCTAGGGTGAAACGGTAGCACACTTTTGGGCCAAGCCCCCAGCTTACTGGCTGCAGATGCACCCAGAGAAGGGCCCGCCTTCTTGACGCTTCGCGGGCCTTTTGCGGGTGGCCCGGAGGCGGATCCAGGCGCCGTCGGAGCCTATCCGCTAGTCGCTAGCCGCGCTCTCTTCGCATTGAGTTCCACAGCGCGAACACCGATCCGCCGCTGCGGGAGTTCAAGCCGCGGCTCTGACGACCCTATCGACTGCATGGCTGGCTGGTATACAGACCTAAAGCTGGGTTCTTTGCTTCCTCTATTTATCTCTTTCCTTTACATATATACCACACAGTTGCCCCTTGTTTCTGCTTCCACCTTGCCTTCGGTCTGCGCCTGGCTCCAGTCCCTCCATCTAGCGACTTCCCTTCCTACTGTAGTAGGCTCTTCTCTGCCCGCACTGTTCAACCCCCGCTGCTCAACCGCTGCGACTCGCGCAGCAGCAGCAGCAGCTTCGATAGAGGTTACTCTTTCCCAGAACACAAGTCGGCGTGTGCGGCGCTCCGGGGAGTCACTGCATCAAGGGGACTCCAGGAGAAGCGGGCTCGGCACTTCAACCCACCAAGCTGCTGATTGGGGGCCAGAAGCGTGTTGCGGCCTTCGCTTGGCTGACGAAGACCGGAGACTTCTGCATCTGGGGCCTCGCCTCGAGGTAGGGGGGACGGAGAACGGAAGCCTAGAGTCAGGCCGAGGGTCCCGACTGATCGAACACCGACAGAGAGACTTCGCTGGAAGTGACGGGGGCTCGTTCAGCAGCAGCGGCGGCGGCAACGGTGACGGTTTTCTTGCCTTGACTAGAGGGTTTGCGCAGACGGTCCGCTTTGTGACGGTGGGACGCACTGCGTAAACGTAATGGGGTAACTTTGCTTCTAGCGAGGCTCTGTTCCGCTCAGGTACAGACCCCCCCCCCCCCCCCATTGTTGTTGGTGATGCAGATGGTGCAGCTGCAGCTGCCTACGGCATAGCTCTGCTTTTGCTGCTGCCGCCACAGCTGCATCCACTGTCGCCTAGCAAAGGTATATTATGTCGAGGAGGAGAGTAAAAGTGCAGTGGCCCAGCTTCCTCCATAGAGCTGTGCTGCCGCTGATGCTGTTGCCCCACTACGCCTGTTCTGACAACCCCGGCAACGACTGTTCCCCTGTGGCTAGTGGCTGTGTCCCACTTTGCCGCACCCGTGTCGCAGCTTCTTCTATCTGATGTTACACGCCCTAGAAAGACCCGATTGTCACTGGCGTAAAATGGCCGTACTACGCCAAGCAGGTCCCATCAGACCGAGGTTAAGGCAGACAGCAAGGCTGACTTCCCCCGTACGTCGCACCGCTTCACCCGGGACGCAGTCGTTCGTCCAGTCCGTATAACCGACGCTTGAAGGGAGTGAAATGATTCGCAAGCGACAAAGTCCTTTCTCGATTTTCTTAGTCCTCCCTCAAGATGAGCTGTACGATCTCTGCAGGCTTATAGTCCCCAGCCCTGTGCGTATGGGCAGGTCCTATAGAACGAAGGGGACACAAACGAAAAAATAACTCCTTACGATCGAATATGTTTTATATTGCGTACGTTAAGCTGTTGTACTTCAACGAAGCAGAATATAAATAGTGACACGGTACTTCGATTAGCGTCTTATCTATCTCGGTGCCTGAATTTAAAAAAAAAATTGGTGATTTCAACATTGGCATCAGTTTATGAGAAACTAATAGATCGTACTAATGTGCTGTCACTGATAGAGTAATCTGGTTGTATGCGCACAACATATTCACCTGTTTGACTGGATGGCCTCGACATATCAAGCGCTATCTTGTGCATTGATACGGTACATTTCCATAGTAGATAGTATATATATTTTCAGCCGTTATCTTTGACAAAGTGACGATAAGTTATTAAAAAAAAATAACTATTATTATTATTATTATTATAGCTAGTGACAAGGTGTTTGAGCGCTGTGCGTACGTGCATTGACTTATCTTTATATATCACTTTAATGAAACCAAAAGTGGACGCCTTAACCGCTTTGTGTGGCATTTTTGGTTCATGGAAAAAGTCTCTATTTACTAACAGGCCCCACGTACGGACCAGAGAGGGGCTCGTTCGTAGGATCTGAGATGCAACCGCGTACAAAGGGACGACGCATCGTTACCATTGTTTGACAGTGCCCCTGATGAATAGATGTCTTGACCAGGTCGTTTATAACAGCATCGTAGCCCTAGTCATAGCCTTAGCGAGCTGATTAAATGAGATTTGTCTACCGTTTTACTTTCTCTTCCGAGCGTTTGTCGCTGTCGCTGCTCAGCGAGGAACTATCAGGAAATTTAGCCGCTTGTCTATGCCAGTAAATATGATCATTTTGCCAATATTTACGATGCGGCAGCATTGTCGATGCCGGGTCAGGTTGAACGTAGTCGTCGAGTAATCTCTCGCGGGACTCTCTTCATTTTAAGTGGTTGTGGTCGCTTAGGTATAATGCATAGCACCGACAAAAGCTAGCGCGTGCAGAAAAAAAAAACTTATCCAATTGTCAAGTAGCTATAGATTAACCGTCAACAAAGAATGGAAAAAAGTATTGAATACAACCAAGTTCAATAGGCCCTTTCCTCGATTTCGTCCTTAGTGATTTACCGCACCAATAGAGCGAATAACATGACTACGGAACTTATTACTTGAACTTGAGCTGGAACGCTTAACGACGCCGGTAGACCGAATTATAGATCTTAGGCCGTAGACACTTACAACTTGGATCGCGTGTGCTAGGCTTCAGTAGCTGAACTAATCCATATGCGATAGGCGATAACGTTAACGAGAAGCACGAAACAACACGGTTTTCATGACTGGCTAAAATCCGTATCATCAACCGGACCAATACCTCAACTATACAGGATAGTTATAGGCTATAGTACAGGTGCGCTCTGTTAGTGAAAGATTTACAACATTTACTATCGATCGATTACAAGCGATCTTTGGCAATGGGTAAGCTTTATGTCAAATTGAATATTGATGACGATCTAACGATACAAGATAACAACCTTCATTTGCTATAAATTGAGGAAAATATATGTATTCTTGCAGCGATGTTAGCTTCACTCGGTCTTCAATTTAAAATTCTTTTTTATCGACGAGCATTAACTTTTACCTAGATTATATATACTCAATTGTAGTTTACTCATGAAAAATAACTTAATAAACTCGTTATTCAATGTGAACCAATTTACTTAGTTGAAAAGTGTCGAATGCCCCCTTTAGTCTCATGAATGAACAAGAGGGCGTCTACATGTAGATTTTAATTTACAAAAAAGTGAAGTTCTAGTAACGATGGGTCATTGTAACATGCTTATCAAACAGCGGGTTTTTAACAAGCAACTGGAAAGCTTTTCCATGGAAAAGCCTAGTTAGGTTAAAGTTCAAGATTATGTTTGGTGCAAAGCAGTTTTCGCTAACTGTATTTACAACTAAGGCTTCGCCCGGGTTAGCAATTTGGTTGAAGTTCAAATTTTGAAAAACCCTATCATCTTGAACGCTACGACCCAAAAACGAAAAGTATTGTCCTAAAAGCGTTGTCCTTATTCTCAAATAGCTCATCGTATTTATAAGATATTCTTCCACGCATCCTATCCTGTTGCTTGAAACTATGGGCTTCTGTCAGCTATCTTCATTGATCGGCCAGTCTACGCTAGTGTATATATACATAATGACTCCCTATTTGCGGTTAACGGTGTACTGTAGAGTTCTGGCATTCTTTTTCTTCGATAAAAAAATTAGCAATTAATAGTGGAAACGTGTGCTACCAGGCATTACATCGACGTTCGCACAAGTTCTAGATTCATAAGTATTTATCTCACTCCCCATTAAAATCTCAGAAACATTTGTTGTTACTCAAGAACCCGTCTCTTGTACAAACAAAGGGATAAATACTCACGTTTTACCTTGTAAACCAATTCTCTGTAATGTAATGTAAACCACTTGGTTCTTGCACCTGTAAGCAGTCGCATGTCAATGGACCGACCTTGAGACGTATTAAAGCATTTCCATCTCGGCTTGATCAGAGAATCAATCCTTCAACTCAGCTCTTTGAAAAAACCGCCAACCTTTTTGCAGGTTTGCTTTGGCAACCGGAACCTGTTGTTCACTTTAGCCAGAAAAGCCGTCGGTGTTTTTAGGGTCTTGGAAGAGGACGTGCGGAGTTTCCCAGACCCGACAGAGTTAGTTGACCCGAACTGCCACGTGCTGAAGTTGTTCGAGACATGTCCTAGCTTCTCGTAGGAGCGAGAGCCTATTGACAGCCGACGACTGATCTGAGGTGGACGAATTTCGTCCACCGAAGGCTTCTGTCGCGGATGCACCTTTCGAGAGGCTAGCTGTGTTAACCAAGCGGGTGCTAGTAGTGTTGGAGGAACAAAGCAGACCCAAGAAGGAGGGGCACTATAAGGGCCCTCACCCTCCCCCACAGCCCCGTTGCCGATAGTCAGCAACTTGCTTGCTGAGCCTCTGCGCTGAGCCAAGCCACCAACACCGACCATGTTGGACAAAGTAAACCGAACCCAAGCGAGCTCTCTTCTTCTTCCCGGGAGCTGCACTGACTATAAAAGAGAGTAGCCTGGGGAACGCCGCTGCTGTCGGAGCTTTGGAGTGCCACCGCTATCACGAACACCGCTGTTATCGCCGCCTGTAGACTGTTTCTCAGCTCTGTCATCTGTGCTACCGCAGCTGCCGTGTTGGCACAACTACCGGGAGCAATCGCTATCGCTTAACCGTATTTCCTGCTCGTGAATCTGTGGATGGAGGAAAGCTTTCGCAGGGTCCAGACCTGCTGCCGAAGCAACCGAGCGCCCCAACAGCTTTAGTCAAGGCTCAGCAACCAGACTGAGGCTTGCATTGAGTGGCGCTACTTGGGCCGTGGGCCTTGGCCGTCGTTGTGGTTCTTTCCTCCCTCCCTTCGTGCCTCTCCGGCCCTGAATGCCCCGCATAGGCCCGCTTCATGTCAGGTCGAGACTAGCCCATTGCCTTCCTCTGTCGACTGAAGCTCTTAGGCCCCTAGAGGTTGTTACCCCCGAAGCAAACCGGGCTGTTACCGCCTGCACTCTCACTGCAGCCAAATGCATAATGATGTGAGTGGCGCTTTGTCGAGGGCACTACCACTGGACGACGCCGTACCGAAGCTGGAGTACCGCCTACTGCAACTTCACAGCAGCTCCGCTCCACAAAGTTCTCCCCCTAGATCCCAAGCCGGCGGTAGCCACCCGCGAAGTGCCTCTTTCTTCGCACGGGCCCTGGGCTTTCAGTGAGGGGGACTAGGATGGGACAGGACTTCGGTTCCCCTTTGCCAATAGTCTCCCTTTCTGCGGCAGTCAAACCTAGCGCAGAAGCTGGGACCCACCAATTCAGCCAGCCAACAGGCGAACAGCTCTCACAGCCACTATGAAGGCTGCCACTGAAGTCCCATTGAAAACCTTCGTTCCGACACTCCTCGTTTGACGTCAGCTTTGGCTCCCGTTATATCTAGAGCGCGAAACTACTAACGCCCCGAAGCGGCGAATGCCGGGAAAGAACCGGACGCTGACACCATTGTAAGGTTACACTAAATTGCTGGCGGCAGCATTCAACCATCGTTGAAGGCTACGTTAGACTACTCACACCGAAGATTTGGGATCTAAAGTATTATGAAAAAAACGCCACGTAAACGTGTCGTTGAGTGTAATAACGAAACATTTCTAGTAAAGTAAATGTAATAAAGACTGGTGGCGAATGGGAAAGATTCACCACTATCCATAATATGTATGCTTCCAAGCTATACTTACTAGAGTTATAGAGAATTAACTAACAAGGCGAGCCTTCGACAAGGGTAGTGCTGCTAAGTAAAAAAAAAAACAGCAAAGATTTTGTCACCTAGAATCGCTTATCGTTCAAATATACGATTACATGACTACGCGGAAATACGAAGCTCAGCACAATAGGAACTATGTGGGGCCTTTACACGTACTGATATCTCATTGTCATGAAGGACATCGTGACAAAAAACCTGGTTTGACATAAACTATTCGTACAGTCTATTTTTTTTTTTTCGATAAATTTGCAAAAAACACATTCACAAACAGGCGAATAATACTTCTGCTGTAGATGGAAAACTATGTAGAACAAGTGTTTGCACGAATTTATTAAAAAAACAATGAAGATGGACATAAATAGCTATGCACTATGCAGGCCCCAAAATCACCTAGTTATATATCGAGTTAGTTCGTCTCTTTGCGATCAACAGACAATCGCCTATTTTCTTACTTTGTCCGCGGGGCATTGGGGGACGCAATGTATAGCGGGGCAATCCAATGACTGCGATACAAAACCGTGAAATGTCATCGCTAACTTCAATGAGCCTTGGTTTAGCGGGTAGCGAAAGCCTGTCTTGTATCGGGATTTTCGGAGGGGAAACCGCTGACTGCAGTGATCGTTCGAAGGACTAGCCACCGTCCGGTGGCGAGAATTTAGCATGAACTCTAGATCCCGCTATCACCGTAGGTGATCAATCGCCAATGAACCGAGCGCGCTAAGCGATCACCGCCGATGGTAATCGGTGTTGATTTCTCAAGTTCGATGCGGCTCCCCAACGGCGTCACCCATGTTCGGACTAGCTAAATCGCAGATGCGACGAACAGCAGTCGCCGAATACCTGACCATATCAGAGCGCGCGATAATTTGGGAGCGATATTTTCAGCAGAACGAGCAAATTAGGAGTTGAAGAGAGAAGCGGCAACAAGAAGGCAAAATGTTATAGGTGGACCTCGGCTTCTCCATACCACATCTTAACGAAAGTAGGACAACAACGGCATTAGCCGCTGAAGTCAGGTTAGCACAAAGAGCAAACTACAATCGTCAACGTTCTTGGCTTATACATAGAACATTAAATAGCACCGTTCGAATTGTGGCAAGGCCATAAACGTATGAACCGAGCCATTAAACTTCTCAACAGTTAATGTAGAAACAGCGATACCCGAAGTCCGAATTCGATTTTTAGCCACATATATGTCTCCCACACAAAATGAATTTCTATAACGCTTAACGGGTATTGCAGGATATATCCTTGAGACGGCCAGCTCTCAGCGCATCGAATACACACCATGACAGTATACAGGACATCACTGATGCAAAGCAGAGATTCATGCATAGAAGAGATCCGGACGTCACGTATTTTATGACTATACCTCATAGTTACGCATTAATAACAAAAACAGAAAGATGGCACTGAAGTGAAGTAAAATAAGCATATTTGACGAAACTGTCGAATACTAATACAACAATAAGAATAGAAGCGGACCAATGTTGCGTGAAGAGTTGTAGCTTCACGGATAATATACGTCGAACCTTCCACAATAGCGTCATTTCGATTGAAGCTTTGTAGAGTTCCACGTAGAATAGACGTGTACAGAGCTTCATGGAGGGGCCACAGCTCAATAGAAAATTTACCAACGTCAATAAGCAACGTCTTCATCCGCTAAAATTGGTTGGATGCATTATAGCATAATATATGTGGAGTTTCGATGTCAGCGACCGTCGTGCAGGTCGTATATACTAGCACATATGGTCATACTTGAACGTCGTTAGGCATGTAGAAAATGTATGAAATAGGAAATGTAGGATGTCTGACGAGTAACTAGTAGGGTATTGCACTAGCTTTTTCTAGTAATCACTTATAAATACGGCATAATGTCCTAAATTAATCAAACGTGTTTCAATTAGCCAGTGACAACTAACAGGCACCAGATCAGGCCACTTGGATGATAAACATTAACATGGCCTATAACCTTATCGCATTACCATACGACCAACTCTCGTACAACAACGTTCCATACATAAACATCATATTTCGATCCGTCATTGGCCATTACGAAAACAACAAAGTGGCCCTTTGTTTATTAGTCTATGATGCAACGCACGTTTACGACAGACGAGGCTTTGCTTCATTTATCATCTATAGCATTTGAGGAGAGGTGAAGCTATGGGCAGAAATGGTCCATTTGGTAAGAAACACTAGCAATAAAATAAGGACAGCAAACCGCCTTACCTTGCAAACTAACACATTCTTTGAGAAATTATCTGTAAGACAGGAAAAAGAAGCAAAACCACAATCGAATCCTGGGGCAGTTGCCCGTGAAGCCTAAGCCCACCATAAGGCAGGCCAGCTGACCTATCGATTGCCAATTCCGGCTGTAAGTGGAGCTTGCACAGCGAATTAGGCCTCGAGCCAATGAGCCGTACGCATGAGCTAATAGCCGCTAGAGGATGCCATCAAAAAGCTGAAGTTTGGGTAGCCGCTAACACTTCAATGATTCTATGGCTCTAAATAGAAGGCAAAGTGACATTGTTTGATTACTATATTTTCAGCAATGCATTCATGATTCTAAACCAAAAAGCGGCCAATAAGTTTCGTAAAGAATGGGCCGGTACGGACTGTTTCGTTCACGTGCTTCTTAAAATTATGCTAACAGAGAACTGTTAATAACCAACAGTCAATTACCGAAAAAACGTGTTACGTCGTTATTATTACAAAATTAGATGTTGCTTAGGTAAGAAATACATTTCTTACCTAAGCAACGTCTAATTTCGTTTAATTATAGTATGTCTAGATCTCTTATAGTCGCCTATTAATTATCAATTATTTTATGGGGCAACGTAGTTTTGCAGTTCTATTTATGATGATGATTATTATTATCGCTATCAGTAGTAATAGGTCGTTCGATCAATGTATGCTTGGGCAAGTTGGGTGCGGAAAATATACATATCATATTTGACCACACACATCGCGTAATCGGTACTCTTTCGTCAAAAAACACCGTAGTAGAAAAGAGGGTAAAAGTTCTTGCATATTGATTGACGCAAGGCCTACACAGAAAAACCAGTACAGCACCTATAGAGACAAAGGAGACAATCGGTACCTTATTGTTAGCTTTTAAATTTTAAGGTACTATAATAATGAAAGCTATTAATTATCTTGCAGCTGTATACGTAGTAATCTTATAGGAGGGCAATCAGTCATGCTTAGCTATTATTATTTGGAGGTACCGTGGTCCAAGTTGTATTTTCCTACCTGTCTGTTGACTCTAGCTTAAATTGATCATTTGACATCAAACCCTTAACGCGAACTTAAATCCGCCTTTTAAGCGTTCCACCGTATCAAACCATACAATGGTTTACACTAACAAGAACAAGAAGACGAAACGTACAACGTTCAGATTGCTTTAGCTACGCTGTGGTGTTCGCAAACACCGAAATACCCCAAAGTTTTTATCGTTCTAAAAAAATCGCTTGTATATATATTCCATAAGCTAGACAATTTCAGTCCAGTTGTGGAATGCCCCGTCTACAGCTGCATACCCTTGCATGGCTGTGGCCCACTTTGAGTATCGGCCCCTTCACTCCTTGCAATTCCTACATTGAAAGATGTATGACAGATGTCCCAACAGCCTGGAGCGATCCACTGACCAGACGTGCAGCCACGCGAGGTACTCATTAATTGTTCTATCCCTGCTCCGAAGTAAAGGCAGTACACTAGCGATACGAATGAAAGTCACATGGGTCCATCGGCTCCTCTTGCCCCTCATCTAAAACGGTTGAGGATACATTGTTAAAGTGTAATGTCACCCAGCGTACCCGTGTCTACCAACCCACATTTGTGCCTTACACTTCTAGACAACACTTCTAGGGAAAACACTGCTCGAAGGGAGCAACACTTATACCTGACTGACTCAAGGGTTCAACGAGGAACTACCGTAGTGACTTGTTCTGTTCAGTGCCTTTTACCGATAGACACGTTGGAGTTTGATAGAAGCTAACGGAACCTTTTCCCATATCTTTCAAATGATTTTCTGATCATGTGGACCTGATGATGTAGTCTATCGATCGAAATCTTTCAGATTTGTATTTTGCTGTGAAAGATATCGGGACGTCAATATGGCATTTCCTACTACGTCATGTGGCTTGCAAAAAGTGGAATTAAAAACTTTTTTAGCTCATGATAATATATGAAAACCGAAACACCTAGCAATTTGGAAATGTCCTCAAGACAGGGGCTTTTGACAGATTTTGCGCGTTCTCCGCTCTCCGACAGAAAGCACGTGAGTGGTCTCAGCTTGATGCATACGTCATCAGCCACCAAACGCGCGCCGATTACCGACGAGGAAAACGATAGCTTAAATGACGACTTGCATCGACTGGGACGGATCAAAGTCGTTGACCACACATTGAAATAGGGAAGCTTAGCTACCACGCAGTGGCACCAACTCAGATTGTCGCCCCTTGTCGCTCAAAATCAGGTGGGAGTGATACTTTCAGTGTACTATTATTACATGTATGTATGTATAGACCTCCAGTGGTGCATCATGCAATCACATTGAAAAAAAAATGATGATTTGAAAACAATTGTTGCGGGTAGACGAGTCACCGTTCACCAGAAGAAAGTACGCTGTTCGTCACCGGCTGTCGGGTGGGTAGTGTCAGCGAGAAAGATTGCCCAGTTGTTTTTTATAGCGCCCCTTTCGTAGCCTGAGAGAGCTGGGCAAAACAGAGCAAAAAATTCAAGAGATCTGAGGTGGCTTTGAAGACGGGTCGGGGTCGCCTGATCCCAATCTTATAGACAAATGGCTGTTGTCCTGTTAAACTGTTTGATGCCATAAGGCCAATGTTTTACCAGCGTGACTTAGGGCTGACACTAGCAGCTGTAGCCCTGTTTTTCTATCCCTAACAGGCGGTTGAGGCTCACTCTGATCTAAATACATAGATACTGCGAAGTAAAAAAACATTTTCCCATCAGATCTAAGCGGCGCTAGCGTTCGCACCACAGCCAACTTCCTACGCTCAAACTGGGGACGCTTTTTAAATGTTTACATCCCGTGGAAAATTAAACCAAAGCAAACGGCGGAACATAGCCATTCACTAACAGAAGTGAAGTAGTATGTTATTATGTTTTTTTCACTTGTTATTACGCTTTTGTGTGGTACAATTTGTGCGCAATGCAATAACACTAGTAATTTACTGGGTTATGGAGGACCGACCGAAAGGAATGATGTTGACTTTTTGCTAGATAATATAGTTGACTAGAACTGATCATCTATACGATTGTGTAGCACTATATTATTTATGGCGCTACAGAAATTTAAAAACTTATCACTTACACACCAAAGCACGGCGACCTTGGGGGGAAATCTGTCGTTAAAAAAACTTTTGAAAAATGTTTGTTCATTTTTATCGTCACGAAGTCGTCGAGTTCAGCATACCAATCAATGACGGCGTGCGCAACCAGCATTGACTGTCGTAGCTATAAGTATCAACAATTAAGTTCCACACTTAAAAATTAATTATATATTACATGAGCCTCAGTGTACATACGGTGATATATAGAACATCAGAAGAGCAGAAGCGTTTTTGCAAACGAAGCTTTTCGCTTGATCATTACTGATTATAATTTTTACGATGAAGTAAAACTAATTTTACGTCCGGTACCGCCATTCGACACCGCCCTTATTATTACTATTTGTAACATAGTATGATTTGTGTGAAGTGAATTTTTGGATAGAAGATAGGCGCCATAGCTGATAATTAACCGCAACTAACTTTACCATAATTAAGTTTTAAGCATTGAGAGACAGATACGGTTATTCAAAGGCTTCTCAGAATTACTAATCGCGAATGCAAAGTATTCCTCAATGAATTCCTAAACCTTCGACAGTTTGAAAACATCGGGCCTGTTTTTTTTCAATTAAATGTTCAAAGCCGTTTGGTTTGTTTCCGCTTCGATACTCCTTGTTTCAAATCTTACGTCCGACATTGCCGTTAGGACGTTTCATCAGACAGACGGGCGCACAAGACGGACTGTGTTTACGCCTGTTTCGCAATGGACTTGTCTATACTGACGAAGGAAAGTGTCTTTGAAAAAACTTGTTACAGCTAACGACTAACGTAAGAACAACTAACCAAAACTTCAAGACAATGCCCAGGCGGCAATCGAACCGATTAGGCTTCGAATGCCTCAATCCGTAACTGGCCGTTTAGCTGGGTTTGTACTTTACGAATAGACAACAAAATCCACATCGATAACAAAACAAAACCCAGTTTAATATGTTGGACATAAGCGCAACTAGATTTGCTGAAAACATTGAAATATCCTGTATATTTTCAACTTACATTACTCTCTTAGTATATATGCAATGACGATTTGTTCCTCCAGTAAGTAAGCACATTTCCTTGAGTGACATATTTGCTTTTTGACATGTATGCATACATATGTTAGATTAGCATACTCGACCTTTTAGCCCTCAGGACATCAATGCGGCAGGCCTTATCAGTGGTCACAGGCGAGTCAGGCCAGTAGCAGCAGCAGCAGCTCTGGCATATATCTGACGCCATCGTCGGCGAGTATGCACTCATATAGATGGCGATAAGGGGCAGAAGCTGTGCTTTTTCTCTTCAGCCTCCTGAACGCCCTCTTGAGGCGGCAGGACCGTATAGTGCACGACAATAAGCGACAACGCGTACGAGCGACATTGAACTCGTATCGTATTATCGCGCGAGCTGGTTTTAGAGCACTTTTTCCGAGAGAGGGAATGCGGCCTGAACGGTTCCAACGATCTCTAGCAAAAGCCGCGCGTATAATACCACTTTCACTAAGGTGTATTCCCCAGATCAGCAAGTTCGCTGTGTGTCTATACGTTGGCAGCAACTCGACGTCTTTCTCGGCCTGCACGAGTTTAGCGCGTTGTATGGAAATATAGGGTGGGAAAAATGCCGGAGGAACAAGATTGTCGTTGGGTGCTGTAGGCGTTTTAGGGAAGTATGGGTGCAGCCCTGGTCGGCTGCCACCCACGACAAACTCCTGAGCGCGACGGTAATATAGTGTATGCCAAGTACCATAATACACGCTCCTACTGGACCTCCTCAACGCAGCGGTTTTCATCGTCTCTGACGCTACAACCGCCACCTAGCGTGTATAAATATACGACCAATATATAAATACCGTAGTCGTCGCATATTCGCGATGCCTACTGCCTTGAGACACTTGTATCTTTACGATGAGTTTACGACGTCACCAGATACGAGGTTGTACGCGCGAGGGGCGCCGCACTCATACGCACACACTAGGAAGAAAAAGCGTCATATGGAGATAGTCACCCCATGCAAAATGCGGTGTTTGTCAACACCATTTTGTACGAGGGTCGCGGTAACCACTTGCTATACAGGCAATGCTTGCTCGTAGCGGAATTCAGTTATGGGATGCTGTCTTTGTTCAATCTTCAAATGATGCTCTGGAGCATAATACGAACCTAACTAGTATTATATTGAAATTTTACGTAGACGTTTTCTTTATCCCAACAATCGATCTATCTATCTACCGGCGTCCCCAAAGAACTACGCTCTTCAATGCTGCTTTGGGTCGTGTTTGTCATTTGCTCCTCCAAGAAAATTCCGACGGTTTTTGACATTTTACCAAAGCGTAAATAGCCCTCAGTCTTATGGATGTGCATCGACATTTTAATGGCGTGTTTGGTCGTTTGGCGGTTTTCAAATTCATACCGCCTCTGAAAATCAGGAGAATTCAGCAACTTCTACGATGATCCTGCTGTTCTTAACAATAAAATTACGTGATTTAAATGTTTGAACATTTGTACCAGGAAACAGGCTATCTCCAACTATCCGTTGCTGTTCCTGGGCAGCGCACAAAAAACATGTGAATTGTTTCTCAACGTCTGTCGGTTTCGATCTGACACCGACGGGTCTGAGTGGATGGGGAGGAATTTCTGCCTATAAGTGGTAAGTTCCTTTGAGGATGGTTGGTCTTTGCTTCTCCTTCTTCGGGGACTCCGACAGCACAGACATCAGACGAAAGGATTGGTATACCAGTTACTCCACCAGGATTGGTATATGAGAACGGCGGCGCACAACCTACGACAGCGTGAAACGAATGGGAGCGGTGAAGGGAACTCGCGCAAAATTAGCAAATTCTTAAGTTGATTTTGATGGAAAAATGGAACTTACGCTGACAAAGTTAGCTACAACTCGACCCCTCGCAGTCGAGCAAAAGTTTCGTTTAATGACTAAAGAGAAAACGAATAGGTGAGTGAACACAATAGGTGTAGAAAAAGGTTCACACGAGGCAAAAAAAATTGGCGCACGTTGTGGTAGGCAAGGTTTGGCAAGCGGACGCCTCAAATGGTGATTTAATTCACCACGATACCAAAGGAACACAAAGAATGACAACCACGTTCACCCAGCTACTATATAACTAAAGGACGACCAAAGAACGTGTCTTGTTTTCTGCTGTTTTAACGGGGCAAAAATTCCCTAACATCTAAAGGCGTCTAGCTAATCCAAGCGCGGCTAATCTTAATGAGCTTGTCGACGTTAGGTGAAAGGAAAACGAAATGATAGGACACCAACGTGGCCTGTTTCCGTATTTCACAAGAATTACGTACGATAGGGATTATGGACAAAAAATGACTTTCTTATAAAGTTCGACTTAAGTGATCCTTGGCACAAGGTTACTAAGTTACTGCAGTTCTCATATTCTCTCACAAGCAAGCGCGTTGATGCCGATGTAAGCCGCACTATCCACTCTATCCTGTAGATGTCTTCAAAACATTTGTGTATTCCCTGGTATTCTTTTGCTGTTCGCCTGACTAAAAATACTTAATGGATAATTGTCCATATTTACAAGCCACTACTAAAAGAGTCAATACTCACGTGATACAATTGAAATAATCAAACCATTACATGTGAGGTCACTCACACAAGCTTAACCCTCTTGTGTTTACAGATAACGTTTACCGTGTACATGCGAAGTCAACTAGATCCAGTTGATTGGCCTTTGCTATAGGCCTTATTACATAGGTTGCTTACGTGATGCCTTATATAATTACGATTCGAATAGACATTTCTTAAACAAACAGCTGTCCAGGCGTCGCGTCACAACCGCCTAACTCATATAGGGAAAGCGGGAAACGAAAAGGTGGTTGTGTGACATGTCGACATAGGTGCTACTCGGGCTTCCCTAACCGCACTCGCATCATCCCGTACCCGCTTTAAGGATGAGGCGAGCACCAATGTAGCTTTGCATTAAACACATGTTTAGCTTCGTTAAAACCCCAGAGTCATCGAGGTACTGCTCGCAGCACCCCACCTACGCATCTCTCAGGGCAGCAAAAGCAAGCTCGCTCACCTGACTAGCGGCGCCCAACTCGGGGCGCACACGCTCCTTTTATCATTCAAACACGAAAGCAACGAGATACTGCTTAAATACGTGTGTGTAAAAGAAACAGGGGGCGAGAGAAACAGAATAGGAAAGAAACAGGGGAGTGATTTGAAAGAAAGACAACCATTAACCCCATTTTGTATCCCCGGTCCCCATCGAATCCCGGGAGGTACGAGCTACCAAACCAGCGAAGATACCGACCTGCCTACCGGCGAATCAGCTTTCGTCTTTATTCTTCGTTTCAGTTTCTTCCCTTTGTAACCTTCTCCTTTGCAGTAAGCCCCTCTTGCCGTCTTTCCTCCCGCAAAGCGTTTAGCAGGGGGCGAGGAGGGAACGAAATGGGAGAATGGAAGTCTCAGGTGCACTCACACCCACGAGAAGTCTCGGAGGGAGACGGGAGTCGCATGCGGGCCGCGCTTTCAGACACACAATATCGATGACGGTCGAGGTGCACCTCTGAAAGGACAAGAATAAAGAAGAAGGCTTATGTTAGATAGCCGGCCTTCTAGTGAGAGGTTGGCAAGACAACAAGACAAGGTCTGAAGATATTGGCGGTGGCAGGGAATTGGCATTCTGATTCGAGCAGTCAAGCGGTCGACCCTCGGGAGAGTGTAGGAGAATCAAACTGAGTCCGACCTCACTTTCGTATCCTTTCCATATCCTTGAACCACCGCAGCAGCAGTAGAAGCAACATCAGAGAGAGGCAGAGAAGGCAACGCCCCGAGGGCCACCACTTACACCACTTCAGCACCCGTAACTACTATCATGACCTCAGCGCCCACTGCGAGACTACTTCGGTATTATCGGTCTTCACCTTCATAGCTGCTTACCACCTCAGAACCGCTATCCTCATCAAAGACGCGCCTTCTTTCGCAAACGACGAAAAGCGAAAAAAAGAAGTCGCCGCTCCGGCAGCTTCAGCCGCCCCAGCAGCGATAGCAACAGCCGGACAACGAAACAGCAGGAGCGATCAAAAAGGAGCTCCCCAAGAGAGGTGGAACCGAGCTGCTAAAAAGGCCAGTTCTCTGACTGTCTCTCTCGCTAACTCAGCGATCGCCCGCTGGCCCACCGTTTCTCCCGCAATGCACCCGCTGAGTCTTCGATGATATATGCGATATGGGCGATATGAACGAAGGCAAAGGCGGCATGGCAGTGAAGCCAATGACGATACGGATCAGATCGGATCAGATTGACTTTGACTTGCCATAGGCGTTATGCGCCCATAAGGTTTGCGAGAAGCAACCGAATAGGGAGTAACGGGGAGGACACAGCGAGAGAAAAAGACGCAGAGGGCGTTTAGGTCGTTGCTAAAAGCCGATCGCAGAGTAGTGGCAGTAGTGATAGTGGGACAAGCCAACTCACAGAGGCAAATCCGTGAATGACCCCCCTTAGTCCCGTTCAATTCGTTCGATGTCCATATCCCATACGACGACGGGTCGCCGCTTCCAATCTCGTGCGTAGACGGGGGAATATGCTATGGAGAAGGCGACGACGAAGAAGACAAAGCAGAACCAAGATAGGTAGAGAAATAACGAGAGAGAAACAAATCGGACGGGGGCAGACGAGCCAAAGGTGGAAAGAAATATCGGGGCCTCTGATCGGAGAGATCCTGATGAAAAAGAACAAGGAGAAGTCTAAGTGGTCGGAATAACACGAGCAGGAAGAGACAGAAAAAAAGAGACAGTAATGGGGGGTGACGACGTGGCCGTCGCCGACAAGAAGTTTTTAGGACCATTTGTCATCTCTACATGCATCAAATCATAAGCACAAACCTCGGAGGCAGTATTGGGTCTGGACGTAGTATAAGCAGCGCTAGTAAGATACGATACGGTGAGTGATGAGCCCAGGCAGTTGATCCATAACGAACGGGTCAGGCTCAGTCGAGAGAGGTTTGAGTATGACGATAGTATCGGAAATACTGGGAAAAGTTGAGGGATTGGATGTGAGGGAAGTCGTTCACCGACGACGGAGACTATCAGTAAGGAGAAAGGAAATCGTTGCCGGCGGAGCATCTGGTACCTGCGTATCCAGGAACGTTAACAATAACGTGTTGCAGAAAAGCGGTATACAGAGGTTTGAAGAAGTACAACGTCAAGTAAGTAAGGAAAGCTTTAATCCTAATGCTTTCTGTAACGACAAATCTAAATACAGAAGCAATTCGTACCTATAACAAGCCTTTATATACTTGAACATCTAGAAGACAGTAGCTGTACATTGGTTAAGTGGGCATGACCATTTACAGGTCACTAAATTGCTCCAAGTCGACAATATTATGGATAGAAATGAGCCATATTGCGCTCACGAGTCACACATCGATCTGGTTCTGGCATCGAACGAGAGACAGAGAAATTCGCAAACGTGCATACATCTTGAATACCAATAATAAAACGTCACAACATTTAACAAAGCGAAAATTGGGCTTCTATAAAAAATGTCAACTCACGTTTCAGTGCTAAGTTTAAATGTTTATCGAATAATTTACCCAATGGCTTCCACCTATAATAGTTGAAAATGCATCTCCTAAGCTGGTTTCATGTTGGATTCAAGCCGTAGCGTGGTGACCCCCGGGTATGCTTATTACTGATTTTGTTGCATTAAGCAATAAGGCATATAATATGTGTATTTATGTTATTTTACATAGATAAAAATGTTCCTACAATTAGTGTGTAGAATATCCTACACAACCAGTAAGCTACGTCCATCCACAACTGATAACGGCTTATTTTGTTGTCAAAGCTTAATTAAAAACGGAGACAAACTACATCAGACGAGCCAAAACTTGCTGTTTCACCCGCAAGACATCACACAACGTTTGTCCATGACGCTTACTGAACATGTATGCCTTTGTACCCTAGTTTTTGACGCAACTTAGAGTTCGCTTAGTTCTCGCGCGTGTTACGACGGAAGCTCAATAGCTCTTTGCTTGAGAAACATGAGATACTCTCCTTCGGCTTTCTTAGTAGTTACAGAGTATTCTAATATCGCGCTATTTCATTGTAAAATGAATAAAATTTGTATGAAAAAGAGACTTTTAAAATTGCTGTGCGCATCCACTGAATTATACCTGATCGCTAAAGTCTAGGACGGTCCTAACGATCGACTGGAAATGGAAGTCAATGCGGAAACTATTTGTCAGCTATAAACCTAGAGGTTCGTTATCGGTAATGTTTGGACAATCGCAGTACAGTCTTTATATCATCTTTTTTTACTTTAATTCAACTAATTACACTTTCAATTAATGAATACGCGATAGACTAATTGCAGAGTACGAGCTGAAGGTCATAGCAGATAAGCTACTAGCGTTTGGCTTGTTTGTAAACACGTTCGAACGAAGGATGTTTGCGCTTGCTGTCCCGTGTCTAACAAAGATCTAGATTTTTGGAATAGGTACGCTCAAACAGTACATCTTACGGGGAACTTACATAGTAAGCAATCTGGACGAAATTAAGGAACCTTTCGATGCGCCTTACCTAGATTTTATGATATAGTCGAATATGTATGAACAACATTAATCCCCCTAGGTGATAAAGATGCTGCGTCACGCTTTCTAAACAAATTATTTTCAGACCCACGTGAAGCTTGATGTTAAACGAACAAACGTGGAAAATAATAAATGTACAATTAATGATAAATAAACGTCATCAATAAAGTGGTTATTGGTGAACATCGATGACGCAGGCCTCGGTTTCGCGCTGGCATCATCTGTTTCGGTTAAAAATACACGTCCGTCAACCTTCTTCTGATAGCTATAAATGGCATGTTGTGCTCGAGCTTGGCGAGCTTCGGTACCCAGCTAACAGTAACCTGTAAGTCATAAATGCAGGATAATAAAAAACGTAATATATATATATATATATATTACATTTTTCGCCATACAGATAATTGCCAACCAGCAGAAGACAACTCGATAGAAGTGACGATGCCGAGTAAAATCGTGATGACCTACGGCGAGACTTAAGACAGTTATTTTGAATGCTGCAGAATGTACGGGATCGAGTAGTGGGTGGATATCTAATAATGGCGGTCTTGTGTACTAACGAATTGAGTGTAGATATGAGACACATACTGACTTGGTCGATTCGTCACCGAGAACCGTGAAACAGAATAAATAAATAGCCTGTTCCGATCAGAGTTGTAGAGTTTGCGTTTAATTATAAATAAATAACATATTTAGGCCGCAGATGCGCACAAAAAACAGTCCTATACCACCGATGCCCGGTAGGTAACCAGGAAATGATATCAAAAATACATTTTAAAAGGATTATAATATACGCAACTCATTACAGCTTTCTTTTCCATACAGGCTACGGCCATTTGTTTTTATAGATGATAAAACGGAACAGGCCTTAGGGTCTGCTCAGCCGTCCACAGCTCATCCGTTGTTGCTAAATAAACCGCTGTTTTTCGTTTTCAACCATAACTTTCTGCGTCCGCATTTCTCTGATATATATTGAAAACGTTCCAGTTAGAAACAAGATGAATATATTTAACAAATAAACCTAGTAACCTAGAGACAAAGTTAACAACGCTCTACAGTAATCGATAGGATTTGGGTGGATCAGGACTTCGCGGCCGCGAAATTGTGATAGAGCTTTAAGTATGCGAGAAAGGCTTGCACGATAGGATGTCGAGCTTTTCCATAATTTCAATATGAATAACATGGGGATTATGGCCTCAGCTATAGGAATCGACCAACCATTTAGTTTACAAATGATAGAACTAAAACTCAACGCAGACGTACTGTTCGTTTTAAAATGAAGATTCTTTCTGTTGACGCTTAATGTATCGTCTTATATGTTTCCAATAGACTACGAAACTCCATATGGTTCGCTGCCGTATATACACCTTTAACGAACGCCAACAATTACCTTTAGTGTTATTTTAGTTCATTATTAACTAGTGAGGATGCACATTGCTTAGCTTTCGTATATGTTTTAAGCTGACGCAACTTGTTAAATAGACATATCCAAAGAAAGGTCCTGTTCCTATTGCATAGATTGCTCTCTTAAGCATTACCCGACTGAACGTGCCACAAGTCTATCCTACAGAAAAAAAAAACAGAAGTTTTTCATTTGAATGCACTGCTTGCTTCTCAAAGGCTTTTCTACACAAGACACTCGATACAACTGGAGTGGGCTGCTTGTCTTACGTTGGTCGTATCTCGGTCTCGGCCTCTCTGTCGTTGCTCCCTGTTGCTATTTATATCCGAATCATGGCAGTTTGTATCTTTCCAAACAGGGTTCCCAGCGACCGCTTTTACCCCGAAGCCCCTTCTGAATCGCGGAGCTTGAGTGCGCCTGATCTCGCAGCCGGACATACGGAGGTAGAAGCTTGGATACGTGCTACTTTACAGCTAACCACTATCAAGTGTTTCCCTTCTCCATGTCCGCTCCTTTCTTGATATTCCTCATGCGCGAGCGTGAATGTTAATAACGACATTACAACATATTGCCCGCGCGGTGCGCTTTGACCCTTACCATCCACCGGGGTATCCCTGTGCTAAGCGAAGAACCCCAAAGCTCTAGGCTTTTCTGTGAAGCCGAGCGCCGTGAACCGCTTGCGCACCCATAGTTCGTGGAGCAGCGGCGGTGCCTTCACGCTACGCACGCACATATATAGGGGAAGTCGAATGAGGTTAGAATCTTCAGACAGCCGAACGGCATCGGCTTTGAATTGCCGATGTGGGCGATATGTCTTTGGAGAAAAGGCGGAGTTCACTTTGGGGGTTCGCTGCCCGGCGCTAACATCTTTGCCTGTTCCTTCGTCTTCGCAAAAGGCTCAAAAGCTTTAGACGGACAGGGCAGGCGAGCAATTAATATATTCAAGTTGTGGCTTTCCTCGCCCTTCAGTTGCCCTGGAGGGCAGCTCAGAGCGAAGATTGTTAAACCCGCGTCCTTTATCCTGACCCCTCTCTCTCTCTCACCTCCTACAATTTGTTACTGTGCGCTGTTCCTTCCAAGACCCTCCGATTGAACACAGCAGTGTGATACGCCGTGATTCCTTTATCCGCCCTTCATGACGGTAGCAATAGTCTCCTAGCCAGCCAGACTTGGTCGCACCAGCAGTCTCCAGCGACCTCCGAATCAACCCTTCCCTTTGAAATCTAACAACCGCCAACCAAGATGACTGTCCAAGCAGGGACTTCCGGGAGTAGTGCTTCTGTCTCGCCAAAAATGGCACGTGCGCGTACTGCCGTCTCGAGACCTCGGTCATGGCAGAGGCAGGGATGAGGGTGGTGCTGTCGATGCTGGCGTGGATTTTATTAATTTTCATATACGTGTTGCAAGATACACACGATTCGGGTGTTGAGAGCGGGTGTTCGGCAAGAATATGTGTGATCCGACGACGGGTCGTCATTCGTGGGAGACACATATGTTAGCCAGTCGAACTCTGGCTCCTAGGACAACAGATGCATAGTGCACCAATTCGACATACTAGATTGCGGTGGCTGGCTGAGCGGTTAACTGCCTGGAGCCCCCAAATAGCTGATGAGACCGCACGGACCTGAGGAAAGGTACTCGTGAAGCGCCATGCGTGCGCCATGAGCTGCTATCAGAGACTACGATCGGTTGTGCCAAAATGCTTTGTAATGTAGGGGGCGCAACAACCGCAGTCGCTGTCGACGAAGTCACAGATATTTGCAATTGCTACGAGCAACAACCGTGTATTTTGTCGATGTTTATCGATGTTTTGACTTCACTATTCCTAATTCAACCTCGCACGATATATACTGTCTGAACGATGTCAGATAGTGCAAGTCGTTAAACTGCCACTACGGGGGTCTGTTGTCGTCTTCTCTATGCTAGCCTTGACATCAATAAAACCTGCAATCTATTTTTCGGCTATATACCCTCAAGCACCTGAAACCGCGTCCAGAAGATCACGGATACATGTGCAATACGTGTTACCTCTCACCAGCAACGAAAGTCGTTTTAGATCATTGTCCAAGCTATATTGTGAATACGGCGCACAGCTTTAGCTCTTGCAGTGCCTAAACGTGAACAGACGTTAAGTACTCTTGGCGTGTTCTCAACCAATGGCCAGTACCGCGAAATATAGCGGCGATCTTGTGATCGGCAGGTTGGTCGGCCAGCTGGTCGTTTCAGCTTTTCCTACCAAAAGAAGAAGTAGACTCGGAAAAACATGCGCCCATTTCCTGTCTGGATTCACTGAAGTGTGGGTTTTCGCGAATCATCACTTTCACGCGAACTGACCGCGAACACAGTACTCTCCAATGGCTAGTGCCACAAAAATAACACGTAGCCGACGCGATGTCCAAAAGGGAAACCGGAGTATTTTCCTCAAAGCTACCTTGAAGCCCCTTTTGCTCCAACAAGGTAGGTCGAGGTCTCGGTATAGGGGTTGACGATGATACGCGCTAAACGATCAAAATGCCCTGCTGCAACGGTGTGCACTCGAGCACATCTGGCGGCATCATATGGCCTCAAACCTCATATGTTAGTTTCGACACTCGTTTTTTCAATTTCTCAATTGGATCCATTCGCCAGAGACTTTCGTCCTTTTAAACATTGGCCTTTGTTACTTACATGGCCAAAAACCTAAAGTCAAAATTATCTATGCTGCACACTTCAGTGTCACTCAGCCTTTCACTTGGCTAAGGAGCAAGCTGTCCTTCTTGGAGATCCTTCCTCAGCAGAACTACGCAATAGCTGAACACAAAAGACAAGCTAAAACGATTGAGACGATATAACCCAAGCCGTGGGTCAAGACAAGGGCAGGATTCGAGGAAGCCATAAGTTTCTCGGTCAACCTTCCCTCGATGCATTTCTTAACCTTCTGTACACAGGCATTACGTATATTCGATAGCATCGAGGTCATTTGGAGAGTTCTCACAATGAACCGCCAAGTTTTGTCCGCTTCATCAGCAGCATCTCATTTTTCACCTTCCATCTGATTATTTCATGCTATAGCATAAATATCTCTTTGAATTTGTCATACGAGAGTAACGGAAATCCGCAAGGCGCGAGTACGCATCGCTGATGTGGACAGCTCTTTCCGGTTTTGCGGGCTATTTCTGGTGTGTCACACACCATAGCGGTATTCTATAGGCGGGGCAAATTAGCCGGGTAAGCAAGGTGTCAACATGGCGAAAGTGCTCTTGAATGCCCCCTCCCGAATGTCGATGTGTCATTAGGACAGTTAACGTTACTGCGGCAGCTTCAGATATGGGAAGCAAGGGCAGCAGATAGAGAGAATGCCTCTAATGTGTTTCTCCACTTCCTTTTCCTACGTATACTACTAGAATAAATCGGGACATATGATATTAATATTCGTTCTAATGGACACGGCTAACTCGTCGGAGAGTGACTGTTATTGACAGGCACTTCGGGTAGAGATCACGTTGTTAGGTAACTATTTTTCGACATGCTGTGATGAATTGAAGTGATCCATAGAATATGGCTTGGTGCGGAAAGTTTTATCAGCCATAATAGCTGGATGCACAGATTCACAAGAACTTTGCTTTGGACAAATCTCTGCCTCTCTAATTCGAAGTTAAACTTCAACTAAAACCGTTCGTAAATTTGTACTAACTGGGGAGTTCATCAAAATATCGCCAGTTTAATTATTATTGAATGACAAAATGATAGACATCTATGCTGTGCTTAATTTTAATGAAGGTACGTTTTGCTCTCAACGGTCGGTGTGAATATTGTTGACCTACTATTTGCCAACAGTTCCGTTGACGTTGAAGATATTCTTCATCTTTCAAAGTTCACGCTAAACGTTGTCTATTTCCGTGAAATTAGATTACTAACACAATAAATTGTCATAGGCAAAAACACAGCACACACTGGAAATCTTAGTTGACTGCGCAAAGGGTTCCCGTAATCGGTGGATACCTTATATGGAAGGCTATTGGCGGCTTGTTGTGGCTTCGAAACATAGCTCTTCTTCTGGTCATACCCTCTCTAGGATCGCTTCTTAGCCGACCCACAGTCGGGTAGGACATAGCCTTCGCAAGCTCCTATTCTCAGACGTCGGATGGCGACTGCTGTGCCAGCTAGCTGGGGGGTGATCGAGGAAGCTCTTCGTGCTAGTTATTCGATAGCATTAATTAGATTAGATAGAACAAAACTTGCTTATCTCAATATCGAGGCTGGGTAAGACAGGCCCAAATGGGCCGCTACGGCTTCAGGCTAGCGGTTCTCTTCCGCTTGAGTGAGACGTTCGTGGTCGCGACCAAAATAAAGAGGTGAATTTGGTCGATTATTTCCTATTCGATGCATCCGCTACAACAGCAGCTAAACGCCACTCTGAACTCGTCTAAAACTATAAAACGGCCGCTTCCAAACACCCCTGCTTGGCTTAGCGAACTCAGAAGGCTACGATGGCTAAAGGACAAACAGCCGTAGGGCCAAAAAATGTCCCCTTTTCCATTAATGGAAGAAAGCCATTTACACTCAAATTAAAACTATTTCTATCTGAAAGCGTTAATTTTTTCGATTACTGTAGAATTAGGCCAGCATTGAACAACAAAATCGGTTATTGTACGTTACGAGCAGCATAAACATTTACTGCATACATGTCGAAAGAAGATGGCCATAAGGTTTACACGCACAACATATTCATGACGATACTTTCCTTCCTAGACGCTGGTCTGTTCCCGTTCTCTGACTTCATGACATTTGTATCAACATACATCTTGGACAAATGCGAACGTGTAGTGTGGGTTTTTGAGTTGTAAAGCAATTGTCATTCCGAGAGGAGGCGTACTTCCGGTTTCGGCTCAACATGGCTCCCTGTGTTACTGCTCGGTAGACTTTTCCTCGCTGTGGCAACTGAGCAAATATGTCGACATATGGCAGAACACATCAGACAGAGTATCAAGGAGGGAAGCGGTGGTGACATTCAGGAGAAACCAGCGGAGGCGTCATTGGGTCCCATTTGTACTCATGTACAAGTTTGCTATCAGTAAGGGTCGTCAACGAGACAAATCAAATAACGCACGAAACTATGCAAAGTTTCCGAGTCGGTGTGCGCCTACATAGGGTTGGGCCTTTGGCCAGAGGACTTTTAAATCAGCTATCTCATCGCGCTGCCGTTTAAGTTCAAAATAGTACGACGAATGAATAAACGGACCGAAAGACAGGGCTGGGAAAACTCGGAAAAGATGAGCCTTCTGCCTCGCCGCAGAAAGCTCACAGATATTGGTCTGTAATTAAAGATTGCAACTGGAGGGTGAAAATCATTTAAAGCAGAGAAAGGGTATATCATAAAGGTAAGCGAAACGGAACTACTCGATCGTGGGAAGCTGCGACGCTCTGCTTGTCTAAGTTTCGACGTATCTAAGTGTATTGTTAACTAAATAAGTTGCAGCTGTAGGTTTGATTGCCCTTTTTAAACGAGGAATGTTTTTGTGTATCACACGTGGGGAAACATCAGCAAAATCATGAATTCCTCGTAATATTAAACTAATATAAATTGTATTCCAAAATAACTTAAAATTACAATCAACTTATAATCTTTGTTATTAGCTTTCTTTCACGGGCTCACAACAGTGCCACCGCTGCACTGCGTATTGACTATGTTAACCAGTAAGTATGTATATATTGAATGTCTGAGCCATTTCAATTAAACTAAATGTATCGCTTCGATGACTTTTCTGCCATTGTATGTTCACAGTCACACCGTTCCCGCGAGTTAATAAACTAGACAGCCATTAATAAAGTAAGATGGCAATTGATAAATCCCCCAAATTGCCTTTTCCATTCTAGCAGAGCTGAAAGTGAAAAGGGCATCAGCCTTCTTACTTTCAACGAGTTGACGCGTCGTGCTTTGTCTCGAAGTGCTTTTTACTACGTACTGAGCCTAGCACAGGAAGGCTCGACAGCTAGGGGCATCGAAGGCAATGAAGAGTGATGCGTCTTGTTAGAACCTGGTGGCCGCTCTGTTGCCCCTTGTCGACAAGACGGAGGTTGAACTCATGAAGGCCCGAAGCGTCAATGGGGGGCCAGATTGTAACAAGGATATCCTGATCTGTGTAGCAGGATATAATAGATAGCGTGTTCCGTTCTGCATGGAAGGAATTTTAAGTGTTTGCCGCTCCCAGAACGACCAAGGGGCTTAAGGCGAGTAAGCTGCTTGGTCGCAGCAGCAGTTTTTTGTCTTACGTATTCTAATTCATGAGATCTCACTGCGACCGAAAAACTTCTACACTATTATAAAAATACTTGCGGTAACTAGCGGAACTTTTCAGTTTTGTGTTAGCGCTTATTTTAACAGGGTACAGGCATAATAACTACATATTTTTAATGTGTTTTTAGCAATTTTAGTTAACTTGGGCGAGAGAAAATTGCCGGAGTGATCAAATGTTACATCAAAGTTGAGAGAACTTAAGTCAACTGAATTTTGCTAGATGTAATGATAACGAGTTAGTGGTACAATGAGTTTATTACATGCATATGTACTACTTTCAGATTTAATTCAATAGCTTTGACAAGCCTATTTTTCATGCTGTACCATTCTTCTAGTCCCGATTTCGTCGATCCTAAACCAGTTGCATTAGCCTAGGCCATTATAATCAATACATTTTTATCAAAATTAAATAAATGTTTGTCTACAGAAAAGTGTAGTACGACTCATTGCCAAGTCAAACGTTAAATAAACTGGGCAAAGGGGTCCAATCCAATGGCACCGAAATGGATTGTGAAACAACAACAGCATTTAGCTTATACAGCTATATAAACCAATAGGAGTTGATGTTTCGAAGGCGATTGTCCTGAACATATCGTCCTTCCATTCAGCATAGGTTCGAATCTCCGAAGGGCCATATAGTTGTATGGAATGTAAACGGCGCAATGGTTATGTTCGTGCCTCTGAAACACCCATTTCGACAGAATGTATCGCATGCTTCCCGTCCCTGTCTACCCTTATTAGCTTCTTCGTTTTCCTTTACTCTAGAGCTATTCAGGTAAGGAAAGCTTTGCTTACACTATCCCCCCTAAGCAGAGAGCGGATCAGATATCCTCGAATCAGTGGATATTGCGACCGTTTCCAATGATTTACCTAGCGTTTGCGCCAATCTGTTCGTTTGTATCGAATATAAGTGGCTCAGCCGCTACACACTGTACCAATTGATGGGTATACGTGTGGGTGACCGTGTGTGAAAATGCCGATCAAAAAACGCTCTTTATGAGGAGTAAAACTGCTCTTCAAACGACCAAGTTCCTTGTCGAGCACCGAGTGGTTCAATTATGGGTAGTACAGATGGAGGGTAGGTGGTGATTGCAGTGATTTTGGTCTACTACCACTGCAGACTATCGCGTAGTGTAGGGTTATATGCGTTCTCTATAGTTCTTCCTCGGTTTGTCGACTGAGCGTCTCTTTCTACGAGGGATAAGGCGACGCGGCCTGTGACTTCGATACATCATGTTGGCGGTCAGTCTATCACGGTATACATATGTGGCGTGTGCTGCTTGGTACTTGATGATGGCCGTTTGCTACAACACCTACGGGAGCGCCTCCAATGGAGTCGCGTTGGGTGCGGGGTCCGGGCCTGCTTCTTCGCTGCTTGTTGGTAACACATCTTCAGGTGATGCTGCTTGGCTCTTGGTGGTAGTTCGTGTATTCAACCTATCCTCAATAGCCGTCCAGGGAGCAATCGTTCTTGGAACAGAAGGCGGGAAAAAACCATTTCGCCGCTACGAAACGAACGCAATGTTCTTCAGAGTATGGCTTACACAGCAGTAACTGCGGAACGATTCAAAGAACGGCCTGAGGGACGGGAAGATCCTAACGGCGGACGCCCAAAGCGTCTAGCAGCACCAGCAACCTGGAGCATGCGCCGTGAAAAACATGGCCGTGGGGGCGTGATTTAGTTTGCCTTTTCATTTAATGAATCTGAGGCAGAACGATGGCTATTGTCGACAGTTGGCGAGGGAACGCCGAAAGAGGCGGCACCCACTTACGTTGAAGACTAAGGGGCGATAAAAAAATTCTGCTGAGATCCCCAGCGGCAGATATGGTGGGCTAGGTAAGAAAATATGCTATCACACAGACAAAATATCAGCTAGAAGCCCTGCTGCGTGATTAGCTGCTAAGAGCTGCTACTATCGAGCGGTTCGTCCTAATACATGCCATTCGAATCCGTAAAATATAGTGTCTACGGTTATATTAAGCGGTTGTTGTATGGGTTTGATTAAGAAAAAAATGAGAATTACGTACAACTCTAATTACTAGGCTAGAAACACAAAGACCTGAAGATCGAAGCATCAAAGCCTCATTTGTCTCAAACCACATATTGATATGTCCGAAATGATATGAATTATCTGTGCCTGTGCGACGGACATATGTAAAGTAATGTAAGGGCATAAGGGTAATGTAAATGTAAAGGACATAAAGTATGTTAGGTATCTAACATACTTTATTCATTTTATAGAGCCCTAAGGTACTGTGATTGGTGCTAATCAACATGGAAATGAAGTATATGTATGTATAATACAACATACCTTTATATATTTAATTTTTCGTTTTCCTTGTTATTATTTGATGCCTATCGGGCTTCACTAATAATTATACTGTACCTTGACCAGTTTTCCTTACCAGTTGCCGTCGTCCTGCTTAATAGAAATTTATCCTTACTAGAATTAAGGTGTCTATTTGAATGATTTACTGTGTTCTGACATATCGCTTTTGTGTATTCGGTGCGGTATGTTGACCTATATAGCGTGTATAGAAGTCAATCATAGCGGGTCTCACTTTGCTTCGAGTTATTAGTCCCCATCCCCATTCGTGTAGGTTGAGCTAGATGCGTAGTACAAACTAGATCCGCTGGTGTCCCACACTGAAAAGTGCATTACTTTCTCTCGTTTTGTCGTTCTCTACCCAGGTCACCAGCCGTAAAACACGCTCGGTTCTAACCATCTGAAATGTGGACCGATTAAAACCAGAGTTGATCGTCATATAAATTTATTGGCCTGTCCTAGGCCAGTTACAAAGCATATAAGATATTTGCATTTGGATTATTTTTATAGCAAGCGAGAACTTTCGGCATCATCCGACTTGACTATCTTAAGTCTTCTTTAAACTGAACACATCTCAAGCTGTCTTCAATCAGTGCCCGTATCAATCACGCGAATCACGTGTAGCTCACGATAGACTTTGTATCGCGAATAGTACTAAACGGTACATAAATCGAAAAATTAACTACGGTGGTTATTGATTGCTTGCCGAACTCTACCATCACAGATACATGGTCGTGTAATATATCTGAAGTACACAATGCTACGAAAAAAAAAAAAAAATGTGGCTTTTTCGAAAATTGCCTGAAGGGATCGTCGTACAGTGGCAAAAGATATATACCTGGTAATCCAAAAATCGTCATACGCTTACGTTTCAATAAGTATAACACATTTCCCTACCTAAATCACCTTGTTTACTTTTTGACCCTTACGGGCCCCCAAGGGCTCGATTTTAGCCATCCAAGGAAACAGTTTAAAATGGTTTCTTTATTGGGGTATATATAAATCGAAACTATAATCAGTAATTCATCATCTATCAGTTGGAAATAGAAAGAAGACTAATAAATGCACATTGACTTTTTACTGGCGTAATGAAACTTGGATCCCACTTTTCGATACTTATGCTAAGGGCTAAGGCTGAAAGGCTCAGTAATGAATACTGAAAAATTGTCAACGCTCGAGCAGATGTAGATCCACTCGTTTACTATTCTTCTAAAAATGGGCAAGATCGCTGAAAAAAAGGAGCTTTGTAAGACTTCGTACTTCCAAAAGCCGTCTAAGTAACATATTAAGTTGCAATCAACGTTCTAGATTTAAAGTGTTGGCAGGTAACTATCAGAGTAGTAAGTATAATACATATAAAATATGTACTTCAGAAAGCTCAGTCAATCTGATATGTATTCTCACTTAATTTGTATCAATTTAAGCAATATAGAATAAAATTATATGTATCAACATTTTTACCTACTTCTTTCACATATACTCGCTTATATGAACTTCCTTATAAACGACTGTTTGAGAGCTGATAAGTGCGTACTTAGCTTAGTAACGTCGAACCTATTATACGAATTTAAAGGCTTGTACCTTTGCGACTAGACCTACTGGCATATATGGAAAGTTCGCTCTCACGTTTTCTCCTATGTGCCTTGCATAATTTTTGGCATGTTGCATTTGCCCGTCTTTATACTAGCTAAGAAACAGACTATCAAGTGGATATAGTTTGGTCAGCTTTTTATTTAAAATTTACCTAAGAACGTAGCTCTGCTGCCAAGCTCCAACTTCTGGATTTTTTCGTCACCTGGACTGCCATTAGCAGCTTAATGTTATAAATGACTGCAGTGTGAGGTCACAGGCGTTGCTCCACCTTGTGATATATCAGGGATCGTGGATGAGGGGCGGCGATAGGGGTAAAGCCGAAACGAATATAAACCGTCACCTCAGTGGACGGTTTCATCTCGCCGGCTAACAATCTCCTAAAAACTCGCTGATATACATATCAAAAAAAAAAAAGGAGACAAGCTGATAAATGTCATATTACCCGCTCTCATTTCATTAAGTTACAACTTCAGTTTACGCACTATATTTCTTTCTGCAATCGTTTGTTTACCTTATTCGAGGCATGTTATTTCTTGCCTCTTCGCTGAACTCACCAATGTTAACATCAAGGTCACGTTCTAAGAAAGGCTTGACAAAAACAAAGTTCCGATGAGCCTGATCGATATACGTATCTGTTCCATTTGAATACACCTACGCTAGGTAAGCACGTTGCGATGATATGAAGTATTCGCGTGCATCTTTTTGCTTTAGTTCGATGTTCTGCGGAAATCTTGAAGCCGTCGGCCATTTTTAACGTTATGATAAGTAAAAATTTCGTAGAAGAGCTCACATGGCGTCCTATCCCGTCGTCATTTCAGACGTCATTAAACAACCACGACATCAAAATCGTATCAGAACAACTTCGTTCTGATTTGTTTTACTTCTCAGCGATGAATCCTCTTTGTCCATTGGTCAAACGTGTGAATGTATGACGTCCCCCCGAAACAGTCAAGACCTACCCACAACACCGACCATAGACAGCATTTTTTTTTTTTTACTGCTATTGATCTCAACGTATTTTAACTGTGGTCTGATACCGTAGTAAGATACTGTGCATGACTGTAGATATATGAACAATCCATGATTTTAAGTAAATTTAATTACTCTCCTTAACAGATCGACAGTTTGCCTGAATTGATGAGGTAGCTAGAATCAGCAGTTCAAGACTAACTGCAACGTAGCTTCCCATTTTATTTTGTCTTGTTCGCCCACACATCAGCTGAATTCTTCCCTTCTAAAGGCGGCCAGTCGAGCCAAACGGATACGATTGGGCGGGTCAGTATTAAATAAATGACCAGCTGGACCCAACTCCTGAGAATTAGCCTACTCAGTACTACTGCTACCCGTTTAGCTCTGAGTGATGATATCAAATCTCGCTCCCGTTCACTGACCACTGCCCAAAGATATTCTTACCCCTGCCTAAATTACGTGGTCATGTCAGACCACCCTTGTCACCACATAACCATACTGGCACACGACCACGATCGCTTGAACAGGCAAACCGACAACTTCACTAGAAGATCCAGAGTTGCCCACTGCTTGGTCAGCTCAATTTGAATGTGATGCTTGCAGCGGTCGAGTGATACTTTATCGTTGTCTTTCGCTCAACTACTATCCGTTGGGTTAGCGACGAAGGTTGGAAAAGAAGAACGGGGTATAGGGTATTTTGGGAGAGTTGAATTTCGAACAGATGTTCCGGCCTATCGTGAACGAGGCCGATCAGGGTACGATAGCGCAGCCAAAACGATGACATCCAGTTGGCAAGTGTGCTTGGCCGTACTTCAAGTTAGCCAGGCTTAAATGGCTATAGCCACAACCTTTGACGCAGTTCAAACCGTATAACCGTTGTTTTCAACCAAATAGATTACCTAAGCATGGCGTCGAAAAATGAAAAGGCCCGTTATGCTCCTAATGCAGTGTACCTCTCGGCTTTAGCCCATTGAAATATAGTCTCAACGATGTTATCCACTAGCGAACCGATTCAGCTAGGGCGCATCGAAATGCAGGTCGTGATCGTTAGGTCAAGATGTCACCTTGTCTCCAGCTTAAGGCTGCGCCAACGTCTGGAACACGGTCCTGGTACCATAAACTTCACTGTGCGACATCACAATAATGTTGCAAATCACGAACGAGATCACAAACACAGTATACGAGCGCGTCTGTTCACTCAACGTGATAGGGGTCTTCAGGAGAAGGAGTTTTAGCGCTTTGATGCGCGCCACAGTAACTGCAATAGCAGCTGCAGCAACGGTGGAACACCCCTCAAAGAAAGGCAACGCCCTTTCGAATACGCTCATTGATGAAATGAGACCATAGAGAAAACATCGACCGGCCATTGAAATCGTTCAAACAGATGACTCCTGCCAGAGATCTGTTACGGGTCTGAGCCTCCGGACAGTAGCTCATCGCTGTCCGAGAAGTGGCAAGGCCAAAGAAATCGTGAGTGACTATGCTCGCTTTCAAACGAGGCCAGGCGAGTCCCTTGCCGGGTGAGGTGAAAATTCGCTTACAGACGATAGGCAAATGATGCCACTGGCACTGAGGCATTTTGGGGCGTCGATGTGTGTACGACTGCAGTACAGAAAGAATGACGGGTGCGCAAACGACAGTGACCGATCGGCCGGAAGAAGCTTCAAACAACCAACAAGTTCGTTCAAGAAGAATGCACTCGAAGGTGCTAGATTCTTTATACGAGGCAGTAAGAAAATGTTTCATCGATTGACCCTCGTGTCGCCGATCATGTCGAGAATCACGAATTCGACGAAGGGTCTCAACTAAAATCGTATCGTCTTTATGTAGTCGGTAAAGATACTGTGACCAAGATATTTTCCTGATTAAAGTGTGGGGTTATTGTAGGTGCAATTATTAGAATTGTATGGAGACACATTGTCGAATAACGCTGCCAGGCTCCTCCAGGGTAATACCACTGCTTAAACTGGTATATGTGACCTGTACGTTCAAAATGGAATGATACCCCTCACAGAACAACAACGTCCCTAGCTCCTGTAACTTTTGTTGGCCAGCAACCAAAGGTCAGCGGCTGAACAACCTAAGGATGAATAAGCACCCTGACAAGAGCAAGCAGAAAAATAGCTTCTTGTCTTCTATTCGTTCGAGTTGAAAACGAAGTTGAATGGGCATATGGCGATTACATCGAACATATTGTCTTCTCTACTCGTCTACAGTGTATATCTATTTTTTCCATACTTCCGAATAGGCTTAACTCAATAGACCCGTGCCTCCACCCATAGCTGCGAGATAACATGCGAGTATCAACGACTCTTCTCTACATAACAATGGCCACTCCATATCTCGTTCGCTTGTCCACACATGTATACAAGTGCTATTTCCAAGCAGCTATTGATGGGCTGCCGCTCGACCTGTTCTCGCTGGTACTTCGTTGTACAGCTGAGACTGCTACTACCGCTAGTGTCGTTGATCATACCATTTGACGTAATGTAGGTCAGGAGCTAAAAGCAAGGATCAAAGTTCATCCTTCGAAGATATCTGGGTAGATCTTTTAGCCAATGGCCGTCGGCTAATGCTGCTTATTTTTGAATATGCTCCCAACGGTATGAAAAAAGACGACGCAAGGGAAGTCGCAAGAGCGACTGACTGAGCGAGCAAACGAAAAAAGCGAAAGTGGCGCTGGGTCCCCTTGCTCCCCGTTCACTCGTGTACGATCTGGGGGGAACGTTTTATTTCGTTTGACTTTTTTGGCATTCATTGATGTTCCCGTTGGCCCATACAGTGATCAGCCAAAAGCGCGCGCAGCTCAGGTCGAGCTCAGACCAAGCTCTTCTGTTGGCTTGTCTACAGTACTGTAACCCCGTTGGGCTACCGAGGAAGGGTCCCTCCGTCTGTTCTCTAGTCATGGATGTAGCATATGTATAGGAGAATACGACGGTGGGTGCGCAAAGTAAGGGCAAAGGCGCGGTTTTGCCACTGGGTTATATGCGCCGATATACATATTGCTCGTAACAGTAGCCAGCCGTGCGCCAGTGATATCGGTGCCCTCGTGCTTGAACGAGCCGTCGTCTATAGGTGGGTTTGGAGGGCAGAGAAGGGCTTTCGATAGGGGGCCATTGCGCGGGTAGTCGGGCGTAAAGAATTTTCTCATCATCACTTTTATTCAAGGGGCAAACAGTAGCAAGGCGAGTGGGGCATTGCATACATGTATCGGTTAGGTGAAAAGTCGTTCTCAAGAGCGGTGTATGTGCAGACACGAATATCAACGGATTCATTGGGTAGATATAGTAACCTGAGTGTGGAGGAAGGCCAGATGGATTATATCAAAATGTATGAAAGTGCTAAGTGTCTTCCCTGGGCAGATGACTGTAAGTGATCTTAACTTGGATGAGTAAAACCAAGTAGAAAAAATATCCGAAAAATATGGATTAGTTAACTAAAAAGAATTTTATAATGGCTATTTAGTTCAAGCACGTTATAGCGTTTTAAGTTCAACTAAACAGTGGCCACTTGTCTAACAAAGAAGTCTCATCAAGATAATATATGATCTTATGTTAATTATGTATGTACTAATTCAGTATATTTTCTACGCGCGTTCAACTAAGCCGGCCGGCTGAGTAGTTTTAAGTTATGCGGGAATTTCTCACCGAACTTGACAGTGTTTTTCCCCAAGTTGTGTTATCGTAAGCCGCTACAGGAACCATGTCTACCAAAAAGATAATCAGTATAACAACATACAAAGTATTGACCTTTTATAACCATGGCGTGTTTAATCATATGCGTGTTCTTGAGTCATTAGGAGGCCATCAATCCTTTCTGCTTAATTCGGCGACCTACACGCCGGCTGCTACGAGTGAAGCAGAGGACCACAGGAACATCATCGCACGAACTTCAACATCACAGCTTCCACCGAACTGACGATCACAAGCAGTGGCAACAACAGTATACGAACAAGTCAACAAAAACATCGACTACGAAACACGAAAATACGGCGAGTAGCTACCAACGGAAAGCAAACAAGCGATAACAAATAACACCGCAGGTGGCGCCACTGAACGCCATTTGAACGGGTCGTAAAAACAGCATTCTATGACGCTTTATAAAAACCTTTTAAGTACAGCGTGATTTATTGATAAACAAGATATTGGGTATCAAGTTTACCTTATCTGATTTCAATGAAAACATTACTTCTTTTTTATAGGATCAGCACTTTTACATATATTTTTGGAACGCTTTACCTAAAAATAATGAGTGATCGTGTATCTATGGTTTAATCGGTCAACTTATAACCTAGCCAATGTTAATGGCCAGAATAGATCTTTTAAAAAACAAGGGTTATTTATTATCCACCTTGATTATCCACTATAAAAGACGTAAGTCGAAGAGGGTAAATCGCCCGGATATTTGTGGTTAGTTTTAATAGGATAAAAATCGTAATATCTTGGAGACATCATTCGCGGTCCCCGTCTCCAGAGGATCAATATGAGGTATAGTGATTCAGTCGTAGTTGAATATAGACCGATATTCGTTTAAGCAATACTTTGAGATACGCAGACCTCCATCAGCTATTTCGATAGGCTCAGAGTATATGTGGAGCTATGCTGACACTTTTCCCTAGCCAAACCAAAGGCGAAGTGCCAATACGCCTACATGGAATCGTTACATTATCAGGTACCATTACAAAGAACTGCCCGAATATCAGCACTGACAATGAGGCATATTTTGTAGCATATAAACAGGTAACAATCTAAATTCATCACCAACATTCGATTTCTTGGCGGTTATTTCAGGTATCTCCGTATAATAAGGACAATTCGATATAGTCCACCCTCAGACGAACGTTTGCTGTCTTTTGAAGTCTATAGCCCAAGAAAACAGTGTGAGCAGCCCTCAGACTTCCGCAGAAAATGCCATCCGGGCGGAAGCTAACAATACGTTGATGGAAATGGTCTGCATAGCCACTGAGGTATTGACCGATACGGATCGCTGATTTCAGACTGACTCACTTGCGCTACATCAACATTTGCCATGCATAACAGCAGCAGGAACAGCCTAAGCTATAAGTGATTCATTAACATTTAGGATTAACAACACGTGCTAAGGTAGTGGCGTAGTAATTAGACTTGGAACATTCCCAGTGGAAAGCCCCCGCCAATGATGTAAATTGGACACACAGATGCACACCCAAACTCTAAGTAATTTCCCCACAAGGCAATGGATGCTAAATCGTACAGAATTCACCATCGGTGCTACATGTACACTTACTAACATATACGTCGTCGATAAAGTTGACCCTCCGCGTATTGCGTATCCGCTTTGGGAACCACTGCTAGACAAAACCGATCTTGTTCCTCTCTCATAAGAAACACTTCGCCTCTTTATGATATAAAAAAAATGTCGCTAAAAAACCGACATCACAGATAATACACAGACATCACAAAATAGTTTAGCAACATTGAGCGTACGTTTCACGTAAACTAAGTACTTGATAATTAAAATAAACCAACGTGCTTAATATCATTATTTGTACGGTATCAAGTATGTTCCCTTGAATTTTTTGCGTAGAGTATTAATATAATTTCGTCAACTTGTCGCTAAACTTCGTTAACTTTTCTGCACTATTTCTAGTAGTACGGTAGTTTAAAAATTCAAGCAGAGTGCTGTGTTCTGAATGTTAGGTAAGAGATTTGGTCTCGTGAACGAGGCAGTTTATATATTAAGTTTATATTAGTTCATCAAGATTGACCTATTAGAAGAGAATCTAGATTCATTAAATTCTGCTCGCTGTTTTACTGTGAATTCATGGTTGGAACTATGGAGTTTTATGTCAGCCTTAGCGCATTAACTAGTTCTGATCTGGAGCAGTAGGCCTAACATAAACTACATTTAATAAATGTAGTCTAAACACCCTGTGTAAACAAACTACAGCCTATATATGCTAGCTATTGTCAGCTATTCAGCCTGAATCTACAAGTCTAAACATAATACGAAACCGTGTGTGTTGACTGGACAATTGTGAATTACGCAGTTTCTAATCCCGATGCCTTTAATAGCTGTCACAAGCTATCTTTCGTTTTCCTTATGTTTTCTATCTACGATTCGTCTGGTCTATGCCTACGGTCAAATCGTAAAACGGTACGTTGAGGAGCGCCGTTATTACGGTGGATACAGTGGCACTTCCGGATACCCCGGTAGCTATGATACAGAACGATTTCGACCGCAATTATGGAGTGGCACAGAGCCAATCTAAGTCTGGAGGCCTAGCGTCCGACAACAATATTGCCGAAATTCAAAAGCAGCCTCGTATACCGCGAGACGATGGGTTCCGCTCGCCGTCGAACGAAAGTTCAATGCCGCGACCGGCGGATTCAATTAGAAAAAGGTGGCTCTACCATGGCTCAGGGTAGATTTGGCACCAAGTCGGATACGGCTTCCGTAGACGTTAGCTCTGATATGCTCTGACTGATGTCACCCTAGTGGCGACGTTTTTCAAACATCCCACCACCTACAGTAATCCATTGGATCCTATTAAATAGCTATATGTAATATAACGATTAAAGGACACGATGAAAAACATAATTTCAATCGGATCGGGTAAACAACAACAACAAAAATAGAAATCTAGCTGACTTATATGTCATATTTGGACCGTGGGAACGTGGCTCTCTACTGCAAGACTGATTTCAAGATTCGGGCGTATCGGCAAAGGTGAGCGGTGATACAGCGGATCGTTACGTCTGATAACGTAGAACCTGTGTAAG
Source organism: Varroa destructor (assembly GCF_002443255.2). Classification (NCBI taxonomy): domain Eukaryota; kingdom Metazoa; phylum Arthropoda; class Arachnida; order Mesostigmata; family Varroidae; genus Varroa; species Varroa destructor. The sequence goes on along the minus strand of NW_019211457.1, from coordinate 46,499,821 downwards.
GTTAGTAAAAATGGCAACAAAAAACGTCCACGACGTCATAACGCCTACGAGTCACCTCTTTCCGTCATTAATTGAGAGTGGAGAACCTGACGCAGGCGAAGCAATCTAAAAAAAACACGGACAAGGGAACTTGGAGCAAAAAGCACTGTCTTCGTGGAACAAGCGTCCAGCTACATTTAAAGCATGCTATTTTTTTGCTATGACTGGAAGGAAAACTCACTCAAGAGGAACGGGTCAGCTGTTGGAAACTGTATAAAGGCTTTGAACAAAGCCAAAATGAAATCGGTAAATGTTGCCCTATATATCCCATCTTGAAAATTCGATGATTTGACTCTTTTCAGTGTTGCGGAGCGTACAGCTGTAAAAAGTTGAATCATGTTTCTATTATATGAGCCAGCTTTTCGTTCAATTGATTTATCTGCGACAGACCTAACGGAACGTTATTTTATTGCAACTATGGAACCGTATTGACTGATGTCACATTCGTTTGACGTTATGAAGTCATTAGGGACACTTGTTAAGAGAAACAGGCAGCATTCTAGTAACAATGGCACTCAAGTATCTTCTACGTAAAAATGGTGCGGTAACTTGTGGCACTTGAGTAACAGATGACCATTAGTAATCTATCGTCTTCCGTTAGGCTTTTTCCTATATAGCTTTCCATTACCAATGCAATTAATGCAAATGGGTTATGGTTTACAACTTTGTCAACATCGAAAACAGTACAGATGGGTACTCCCGTATAGCCGCTATGACATGTCGTATAGTGAAGGTTTATTGCTATACTCCATGTTTATGATGATTGGAATCGACCGACGACTCATCTAAATAACCTGCATGTCTATAATTGTAATATTAAAATAAAATGACCCCTTCAAACCTGAGTCTGCAAGTTTCAAACAAAAAGTTCAAATGCGGGAATGCGACAAACCCCAACCCGTTTATGTACTTATTCATTTTCACTATATTTTATATGGAATTTACATTTAGATTTTAAAACTAAATGATTTTAAAATTTAGAGCGTCTTTTTTCAGATGTATATCATATCATGAACGTATATATGACGGGGGCATACCCTGGGCCACTGAGTAAGATGACTGATTTAATATCATCGAACCGTTTATTTCGCACCTATTAGCTGAATGCAAAAGAGATTTTCATAGGCCCTCTTCGCTTTCATTTACCCTAGCTGTAAAGGCTATGTAAAGTGACATAAATCAGACAGAGAACACAAATGAATTTCTTTAATTTCGTCTGCAATTTTCACCTGTTCGTCTTCTTCACAATAGAAGTGCACGCTCCTGCTTGTCCCGTTTGTAATCTGTAGTGTAGCCGAAGACACTCGAGGAACGCTTGCAGCGGAAAGCAATGAGGAAGATGTAGAAGAACGGCCGTTCGGCCTGCGAGGTTACGGCAGCAGCGGCTACGGACGTAGCTTTGCCTCCGGGGGCAATCGACTCGGCCAGCCCTCTAATGCTGCGGGGATCAGCAAGGTTAGTTACGATGAGCAACCGATTCCTTGTTTGTTTATCAAGCTAAGAGCTTTTGAAGGCTGTGATAACTTCACGTTTCATTTAGTCTACAAGCGTCAATATCTGAAATGGTTAGGATTCAGTTTTCAGAAGCTCTATCTGATAGTACAAAGGCTGAGAATTAAGCTATTGTTTGTAGTTCTAATACAGGGTGTTAGTATCCTAACTATTGGAACTAATAGTGCCTCTAAGAGGTTCATATAACCGGTGAAGGCATTTTATAATTTACAGTCTGAAATTCTGGCGAAACCGATCCTTACAATATTTTTGTTATATTACTTTCCTAACCTCATAAATGTTCTGTCTCGAATCCTGAATCAGCGATTCTAATCCTTAACTTCGCAACTGGGTACGCGGCGGGCTAAACGAATGCTGCTGCAATAAAAGTTCCGCATCCTAACTCAAAGTAGTTATAAACACGTGTAATTTTAAAAAATATCAAGAACTTTCACCTTTTTACTTACACCGTACCCGTCCTTAACAAAGATCAACATTGCTGTATCCGTCTGTCTAATTATACAGTCTAAGATCTTCAGTTAGAGGATAGAGCTTAAATGTACACGAAAGATTTACAAATGCATTTAAACCTGCCTACATATTGTCAAATTGTTTTACAAAACTAAAAAAAAAAACCCTTAGCAACAGTGCCGTTGACGACGTATCATCGATGTCCTCATACCTGCCGTACAGAGCACACAGACATTGCAGTAAGCTTGACAAACCTTCTTACTACACCGACAAACAGCAGACGCCTTGACGTATGTAAGGATTTTTCGCTCACACATTGCAACCCCTTATTCCTGCTTACTTTACAACCATAATAGGGGCAAGACGCGCATTTCCAAAGCCAGCAGTACAGCAATGCCCAGGTCTTCAAGAGCATCCAAGTGTTTTGCGAACAAGAGGGATTCACTAATCGAATCACCAGTACGGGACAGAATTTAACACGAATGCGGGCGGTTTTAACAAGCAACAGGCAGGATACAGCTAGCCCGGTGGAAGTTTTGGCCAAAACTATCGCGAAGGGCTTGGACTAGGTCGTTGGGCTTTGGTCCAGACGACACCTGTTCTAAACCTGAGAATGAAAACGAATTACTGCTTAGAAGAATAACAGATCAATCTGGTGATCAGCAAACGTTAATAGAATTTACAGTAACTTCATGAAAGTTTGTTTTTTATTTGATTTCTTTTCTGCGACAGTAGGTGAAGATGAGTACATTGTAAACTGTCATGCCTTCAAATATACGAGCTACGGTTTTAGAGTATTATGTGGGTTTCCTGAGTCATACACAGCATAGACATGCGGTTTTGTTGATTGCTTCTCAACAATTTTTACTTTAGATTTAACAAATATTTATTATAGCTGATCACTGAGTCTTGGCAGTTTCATCATGGCTCACTAATACCGGTATAGTCTCGTCTTCCGCAATGTACTACAAAATCCACCACAGCACTCATCTGCCATTAACGGGATGTAACTGCTAGCCGAACTCACGCGCATTCGATGCCCGACATTTTCTAACAATTCCATGCAGAATTCCGGCGTCTGACCACGTCCGGCATACTGCTGCATAGAACACACGAGCAATCGTACAAGCACGGAAGCACGTCGAAGGATGTAGCAAAGCGTGCTTATAAAAAGCCCGTATATACACCAAGGGCAAGAAGGCCGTTATTACGTTAGTTGAAGGCGATGAGTTATGAGGTTTCGTGCTGGGCAATAACTGGGCATGTGAAACTCGAGTGCTGGCCAACCGGCGGGAAAAACACTTAAAGTGCTTTTTTGGTCGCCTATGCCAACTATGGGTTTCCCTACTATACGTCTCCTCTCTGAGCTTTTCCACTCATGCGAATTCGAGCCATGGCTACGCCAAGGAGTCAGCCTAAAACCCTTTTCTCCATCCCGTACCGGCCTTTATGCTCACTCTTCAGTCAGTTCCATTTTGGCCTCGTCCATACTCAACCGAATCGTCGTCAATGGAAGTAGAGCGCCACGCACGAAAAACCGCTAAATTTTAAAGTTCTCTGAAGTATTCACGCTGCCGCTTTATATATATATATATATAATAGCAATTTTCGCTAAAGGTATAGTCAAGTGTTCGCGCCAAACAATACTCTCAACCAGATCTACAGAAGTAAACCAGGATGACCCTACTTCCCAATCATTAACACCTGATGGATATACAGAACTAAAAAAAATGAAAGGTGAATAAGAAGAAGGCTAAGCGCATTTCATCGCGCACCGCTACCCCCAATGACGAAATGAGCCCCACGAATTCTACGGTAGTGTAAGACCGGTTGTCAAGAGGGGGGAGGGGGGCTATCACAGGATAAGTGACATTACCGTACGGAGAATGAATAGCCTACAAAAGCAGATTTATTGGGGCTATATGGGTCGAATTAGACGACCTGCACTGTCGGCCGAACAAGAAAACCGATGGTGCCGACTGATACGTGAAAGGGAGTTAGTATGGGGCTAGGGGCGCAAGCATCTGATAGCCATATTCGCGACGACTCTTTGAATAGAGCCCGCTTGCGCGGCAAAAATGTGACACGAGTACTATGATGGTGGAATGCATTAGAACAAAAAAGAACATTGCGTTGCAGCTTTGTATATCCCATACCCCCCCCCCTCCCGCTCGTCCGCTGTCGCTCGGCGTGCGTCCCGGTGGGCGCGGCTTAGATCTGGTGCTTTCCTCATCGGAAAAGGCGCGAAAAGGTTTAGCTGCTAAAAGCGACCAGCCCCGATCGAGTATGACAGAGAAAGTGACAGCAAGCAAAGGGGCAATAGGAAGTAACCCAAAGTCTCTAAAAAGTCAAAAGCTTCATCGTCCAGCTGAAAGAACGACATCGAAACGTTGACTCGATGGAAGCGTCTCCCGAGCGAAGGCGAGCTAATTCGAGCTTCCGCGACTTCACACACCAGAGAGCCCGATGGTGAAGAACAGTTCTGAAAGACGACGGTGGAAGTGAGTGATGTATAGTGGAAAAGTGTAAGCCAGAACGTGCATAGGTTAGGCTTTCTGTTGGTTTCTTTGGAGGAAGCTGTTATTCTTGCGGCTGGTGAGGCCAAAGTTACTATTAAGGCAAAATCGCAAATGAGTGTCGACGTGTCGCATATGATGGGGACCTCACTGCCATCCCATGTAGCGGGATAACTATAGAAGTAGCATGAAGGGATATGCGAACCGCCCGCTATTTTTTGGCGTGTGAGCCTGACTGCATTGCGAAGAAAAGAGCAGTATTAGCCAACGACAGGATTTAATTACATTCGTAACAAAGGACAGACTGGGTTTCACAACACTGATGAGCCTAGATGGTTTATTGCAATGATCGCTATGGACGAAAAAAAGCGTGATAACCGTATAAAACAGTGTGCTCTATAACGTAATAGGCAGAATGAAGAAGTATACCAGGAAATCCTTTCCTTCCTGACGCTGGCAACTCCTGGGATTTGTGAGTTGTGTCGCTATCTCTAGTTATTCAAGTCGAGTTGGAACGATACGCCATACTGGGATACATCAAACACGTTTCCGTGGCTCAGGGCATGGCGAACTACACTTTATTGGGACTGGTTTTAATATTTTTCATCATTGTTGAATTTCATGTTTTGGCAGGCCAGTTTTATTTTTGGTTAAAATGACAACCTATTGAACTACGATAAACCCTATTATATAATAGTATTAAGAATTTCCAAGCATGTTGTAATAAGTGTGTAAAAAAATAAGCGGAATAAAAGCCGGATTAAACAGGAGAAGCTCCCCAAAAATGTGCTGTCGATGACACATTTCCTAGGTAATGTATAGATACTTTTCTGGATAAATTATCTTATATCGATATGAAAAGTTCTCTCGTATAAATATTCATCGGTTCAGCAGAGAACCGGATCCGACTCGTGGATGCCTAGGTGTTTCAAATTTTACGTCCGAAACCGCCATTAGCCACCATGGTGTAGCTTTTAGGCACAAAAAGAAGTGCCTATCTTTGAATCAAAAACCACCATACGTCTCCGAGCTAAAAAAAAAAAAGGTTAAATCGGAAGCACGCATATTTAATCTAAATTGTTACCTCTCAAGCTATAAAGATCGCCAAATTTAGTCTAGTCATTCCAACTATAAAAAGCACATGATAACCTAATTCTTCCATTGGTATTTCTATACGCTGGTAACTACCCTGCTACAACATCCTAAATGCACAATGTGAGGGGCAACATTGCGCTTCTGAGTCTACTTAGGCCATCGAGAAACAGCCATATCAACATATCGTATATGGCATATATCTCATTGTATGTGTGTTCAACGTGAGGCGAGAGGCATTCTGACGTGCTAGGATGTAAAAGGAAGGGCATCGTCTTTGATCGTATGCTACTATCTTGCAGTGGTGTTCATCTCTAGTTGTTGGGCAGTAGTTGTGGATTTCTGCTGATTCGTTAGTGGCAGCACAAAGGAATCGTTTGTGGCTACGCCAGCGGCTGAATGCGGTAGCCGCGCTCTTATGAGCCATGTCATAAGTTAACCGTGGTTAGCTTTCCGTGGAGGCCCATTTGCTAAGCTCCGCGGCTATTCGCTTGGGAACTTGGGCAGTTGAGATCTATCCGCCGATAGTGGGCACTCGAACTATGTAGCAATCCTGTGAGGTTGTGCGGTTGGTATGCCAATCTCCGAATGCAGTTACCGTCCCCGCCCTCGGAATACAACAAGACCCTGCAAAAACGGACAAGAACGCAATAGCATGGTAGGGAGATGTGCGCGACAGCGGTAAAAAAGGACTTTGGTTCGCCGCCTTGTTTTCCCAAGCACACCGAACTCTGTGGTAGGTTCTACTGATTCTTTTGTTACGGGTAAACGAGGTCTTGCTAACCGAGTCAGCCAGTTAGCCAGCTGACTAAACGGCGGCAAACCTGGAAGACAAAGCTTAAAGAACCTTTCTGGGACTCCTATTGGTTAGTAAAATCAAGATCGACTCTCACACGAGAACTAGCCGAGTCCTTTCCTAAAGAATGGATAAATCGCTCAGGTGGTCAGTATTACCGACACCGTAGAAAAGAGAGCAGAAAGGAAGTGCCGAGACATGGTAAACTCAAATTGCCAATTAGAATAGACGCTATGCCCACTAGTGGTGCGGGCCTGGAGTCAAGCACACAGCTTATGGATCAACGCGGTATAGAAGTTCCCTACCGCCCCCTCACTGCGGTAGTGACACAGCGGCAAGGCGACCGCTAGCCTTCATGTCGATTGTAGTCAGTGGCGATTTTTCAAATTCGTCACAACTGGACACAGGTGCAAATGTCAATTTAGACTAAACCTACTTCCCTTATCTTTCGAAGGCTGGTTACTCGCAAGAGCAGTCCAATGCAAGCAGTGTCGCCATCGCCATCAACAATCACAATTTCTTCGTGTAGCTTTCTCGCGCTATTTTACCTAGCTAGCAGTGCTGATTCTCGGCGTGGCTATCCAGAATTTTTCGGTCTGTTTGGTCACTAGTCATCACCTAGCCTAAGCACAAGGTCTGTTGACTCTCTCAGGTTGCGTAGGTATCCTCCGTGGCGGTCTCAGGCCGACTCTGACTTGGACCGCTATCCGTGTCTAGGTTGAGTGAGGCATCAAATTGGCCACATCCCCCGAATTGTCGCAGGGAATGTCTTCACCGTTGCCGCCTGGCTGCGTAGACTCGATACGTAGCTAGCTAAAACTAACTTGTGCTCAATTTGGGTTTGGTCGAAGTCAAACTCTAGGCGACAAGCGAGAAAACTGGCAAACGACGGGGGAGTGACCAACATAAGTGGCTTGGGTGGGTCGTGGGCGAGTAACGCGAATCCAGCAACTCTTAGACAGTACGAGTGCTTGGAAAAAATCTGGGCAAAAAGAACAACCCTGTATTTGTACGGGTCTGTGTGAGTGTGTGAATTCGACCAGGAGATATTAGGTCGGTCGTTTTGAATCGAGAATAGTTCTCCCGACGCTAGTCGGCAATCAAAAGAAAAATTGCATGGATAAAGCCGTGACGAGTCACTAGGAACGTTAGAGTCGAAAAAAGAATAGACAGATTGCCTGTCACCCAAAGCGGTATCTTTGCGGTACAACACGTGACCGCATTAAACACATCGAGATGTGTCTAATCAGTAATATAAATAAAAAAAAAAGAAGGGCAAATCTATTTTGTTTCAAAAGGCAACTTTACGAACGGGGCTTGCAAAGACGACTAGATGTTCGCATGCAGTCTTTTAATTACTTTGTAAGAACAGTAAAAGTTCAGTATATATAGAAGCATTTCAGGGTTGTTACGAATTATAAACATGGCATCAAGCTGTAATAGGTTGTTACAGCATCACCTAGATTTCGGATTTTATTTTAGGCGGTCTATTTCGCAATAATCGCACGGGATAATGTCGATGATAGCGGGAAACAACCGATTTCTGTTTGGCCTGAAAACTTTCAAAAAAAAAATCCACAGTAACTTACATTGTTTTCTGAAGAACTGCAACCGCTCGAATGTTCAGTGCTCGACCGATAAGTTAAGAGCCACGTATGGGCGCCTTTGTATTAATATTAGCGAAAATAACCTGACCCCGCATTCAGGCCACACACTAAAATCACGGGATATCTCATACAAAAAGAACGATTCTTGAATATAGGCTGAGCTAAACTGGAAAATTCCAACAATAATGTATCTGATGATTCAGAGTATAATTTTTGGTATGAAAATGTACGTTCTTATACACGGCACTTATTACAAAAGGCCAAATTCTATCGCACCACAGGTATATTACAAAGCATTGAACCTTTGTCATCGTACTAACCGTTTCTAGGTTAATTAATTTCGTTCCACCTCAAAAAGAGAAATATTTCAGGAAGTAGTAGCCATGCCGCGATGGAGTAACCGGCTTTGCGTGACGCCTAGAAAATTGTTACTTGGTTCTTTGTCGAAAGTGACTGAGTATACGCCACGATGCTTGCTCTTCTTTTCTCGCACTTTTATGCATTCATCTTTCGCCTCGAAGTGAGAGGATAAGGACGGCGATATAGAAGTTAGGGGTTGAGGGAGGAGACAAGGGGTCGTATGAAAAGGCAGTGGCCAATACGATTCCATCTGCCGAAAAATCTCAACGATTTCCTTTTCGAGTTGCGGAAACACTCAGGCTTGAGGTTGTTCCTGAAGGGTCACTCACAATCCCTCGAAGACTCGGCGTTTTCGGCAGTATCGGCAAGGATTTAAGCAGCATCAGGCGGCAAAGAAGCCGCTGGCGGATTGTCGCTGGGGATCGGGACGACCATTCATCATCACTGACGGAGAGTCAAGTAAGGCAAGCGGCAGTCAGCCAGCCAGTCAGCAACCATTGAGAAAAGCAGCAGCGCCATCACCAAAGTGGGCAGATTTAAAAGACGAACCAGTACTGGCAGTAGCAATATAGAAGCCAAAGGACGGTCCAGTGAATTTTTATTGTGGCTCTCCATCCCTCTCGGACTGTTTTGCCCTGAAATTTTAGGGAATCCAGGGGTGCTGTGGGGTAAGTTGAAAATTCGTCAGGGGTTTGGAGGTTCGCGCGTGTTGAACGAGGGCAAAAAGGGAGCGAACAGGGAGATTCGCAACCGTTCCCAAATCATTTTCAAAAGAAGACGAAGAAAACCACCAGCCGGCCCAGATCGCTCTATCGCCATGTCAAGACCCTTTAGCAAATTGATTCCGCTGGTCACTCGTTGGTCATCGCTGACTGAGGCGTATAAATGGATCAACCAGATGCGCGCGAATAGACAGCTCGGGAATCCCAAAAACGTACCGTATATATATATATATATATATATATATATATATATATATAGAGGGTATACTTTAGCGACTACAAGGTTGCAATGCGATGTGACGCGAAGCGGGCACTTTCGTTGTCGTTGTGGTCGACGCTATGGCCGACGCTGGGGCCGTTGCGTTCGCGCGACTCACACAAGTAGTGGATGAGCCACTGTGCAGTCTTGGAGAAAAGAAACGATCTCACTAGTGCCCTTTTTGTTCGACATCATGAAGAGTCCCGGAGCGGCAACGCCCACCGTCAGATTAAAGGGGCAGCCCCTTGTTGGACACAATCAGTTTTTTATATTAGGTGCGGTGGTGACAAGACTTTTTCCCTTTCTAGGACAGAAGACAAACTGGTCCAAAGCTGCAACCAATCGTCATTTCTTGGGAAGGTCAAAAGAAAGCGAGAACAGTATCATTGAAATTTATCAGAACCGTTCTCTTGTGGCGATCGTGGCAAAACGACGAATGCCTACTTGGAAATACCAATTTAAAGGCAACATGCTTTGTTCACGCCTTAGGTTTCAAGTTTTTTATTTTTTCAACCCTAGATACCTTCGATTATTTTGCTCGAGATCGTTTGTTAGACACAGTACGTAAAGGACTTATCCCCGCTAGAAAGTCTAATCGATGTGGGTCTTGCTGGAGTTATCGGGAGTTAGTCAACGAACCTATTAAACTACATGTTGACCACGTGCCATGATAATTATTATAAAAATTTAAATCAACATTTGCCGCATGTTTCCTATTATACAGTAGAGTTTATCGTACCGTTACCTGAGAAGGCTTGACTGAAGCTTATCTGGCACAACTCATAACGGAAGATTTAGGAGGCTAGGTTTACCTTGGACTTCGATTATCGAAGCAAATATATTTATTAACAGTGATTTGGCTACAATTGGAAAAAAAATACGTAAACACCATTTAGGAGAGGTCGTTCATTCGTTCAGAAAGGAAAAAAACATTGCTTTCCAACCCTATGAACGAGTAACCGTGATATACTTTTGTACAATTACTTTAAATAACATTAGCTTCTGAAATGTTTTTGACGAACGTTATATTTGATGACTGTTTTGACAAAAGTATAAGCAGTGAGCCTAATATTTCTTACGTTGGAATATTTTAGTATGCTACCTTGTGAAACATAGGGCTGAACTGACGCACCAAGAGAAGCATACCACGTGCTCTTGTGAACTCGCCAGAAACGATGGCTACCTATTGGGTAATATGGCTTTTCAATTAAGAACACAGAATTATCACCCTAAGGAGTAAAGAATACGTTGCTTCTTATTGTTTTAAATACTTTTAATTCGGTCAATTAAATATTTGTTGCGCTGGTGTTGCAAAACCGAGGCATCCAGTTTACCAGCTGGTGTATGCCTAAATATTTCCTTGTAGATACGTTTAAGTATATATATACGTATATATATATATATACGTATATATATATATATATATATATATATACGTATATATATATATATATATATATATATATATATATACTTAGACGTATGTACACGTATAGATATAACTTCTCCTCGAACTAATATGCCTAGCACAAATGGTTATCACATAAACGAGTGAGAACCACAGTCTGCGGTAATATCGAACTACACGCCATAATTCAAATAAACAGAAAAGACCTTCAAATACTGTTTCCACCCTACGACTACGACGACCTAGCCAAAATTTGCGGTGTCAAACAAAATCAATGAAGTCAAACGGTTATGTGCGCAACGCATAGAAATGATAAGGAGTTGAAAAATCTTTCTAAAATAGCCACCGAGAAGAACGGATGGACAGGTTTGGCTCGGAGGGAACGGAAGAAGCGGTAGCTGCTTAGGCCCCCATGTTCGATCCAGTGCTATGAACCGACAAAAACATGTAAAGTTCTAAACTTGCAGAAAAGCAAGCTCCTTGGCCTTTCGCTCTTTCGGCCAAGGCGGCGAAAAAGACTTTTGAAGAACTTGCCTGTATTTGGAAAGCCGCACAACCGCCTGCCCTTTATGCGATTCATCAGCTAAGTGCCTCGTAGCTTACTTGGTACAAAGTCCTCAGCAGAGTAGACTTGACACATCCGTAACGGTTAGTGCATTTCTCTTGTGAAACGCTGGCTCAATGTTCCGGCGGTTCGGAGCGGCAAAATTTAAAAATTCTAATCACCATAGAAAAAGAGTGGGACACACGAAAACAGCAGTGTAGCGTACAGCATTACAATTAAGTCGAGTTTATATAAAAACGCGTATGACATAAACAGTGAGATATGGCCGTCTAAGCGAATAGTAACCAACTCAAAAAGATTCAAAGGACAGATAAGTATGAACGGACACGGAATGAGAACAGCCATGTCAGTCAAGATATATCGTACGTATCAACATAATTAGCCAAACAACACGACGAGTCGACATTTTGGCTTAATTTACAAAAAAGAAAAGAATACGCCGAAGAAAGACGACTAACGCAAAGCGTTGCAAATACCCCTGTCGACAACTCTCTTTATAGGGACCGACGCCAGGGATCGAGTTGACCCCGACCAAAATGACGCAGTAATCTGATAACAGTGGGGTGACGCGTACGCAAAAATTCGCTGCTGCTCTTGTTGGTGCCTCATGCCAACCTCTAACATTATTCCTACAGCTAACATCGTATCCCGCATCTGGCAGCCAGCGACTGTCTGATTCGCAGTTCGCAACACAACAGGCATAGTTCGGGTTGGTATCTTGTAAGTAACACTGAAGCAGGCCTCGGCCAATTGGGGGCTATCTGAACTCTCCACAGGACAGAAATTTTGCAGCTAGACTTGAAGACTCGGCCGATGAACGTGGGTGCACCACAAGTTGATGTCACACAGGAAAAGAAACATTTTATCTTGAAAATGATCCCCAACCCCCTGCATTTTCAATGCGGCTAAATGCCCCTGACGAGCGCCGTTTTTACCAGGACTGTAAAAAAGGAAAAGGGGTGTTGCGTGTCAAAATAATTCCAGCACAAGTCGATTAGAAGAGCATTGAGCCCGACACTAGCAGCGACAGTTAGAGGCGCGTCTCTTAACTGGATGCGTGTAATTATCTTTTCAACGTGAATTTAGTTAGGTAGTAAGGTCGACGGCAGGAAAAGCAATTGGACAATTTGTATTTTTCAAGAGGCAAATTATGATATTGCACCATGCGTACGTAGCATTCTAAGTTCTTTCCGTATTAATTCATATATCTGTGCTTGCGATCTCGTACGGGCGTAATGGACACGTAACTCTATCTAGCGCCAAAAATAAACATTAAAAAAATAAATAAACGCCCATATTAATTGCTCCTATATGCCATTGTTGTTGTTGTTTAATGGGGCTTTGTTGAGTCCAACGTGTTTTTGCAGACTTCATTCGTATAGAACGTTCTGCATTGGGGCATATAAGAAAAATGTATTACTTTATTGTAGCTAAATAATTTCCTTTGGCATTGCCAAATGGGTGCCCCATTGTTTCACTGGCATATCTAATTGCGGCAACGGTGATTTGCTCAAGTAAATCCGAAAAAACGCCGCGAATAATTCGGGATAGAGTGACAACGTCAACCTAAATTAGCCTTACAACAAAAAACTTTGCATTTACACTTATTCTATTTAGAAATAAATAAAAACCCCTAAGAACACAACTCGGAAACGTACGAATTAAATTGTACATCCCAGAGAGATTTCCAAAGGCTACATTGCTATTTAAACGAAAATACTTTTAATATCACTAAATGTATGGTACGTATTCCATAAAGGAATTTTGGGCTACTCAAAGTTAGCTAGATAGCTTGGCATAGTTATCCAAATAAACGAAGGATAACGCTGGTGATACAACGTACCCTTTTGAGATCGCGTTTCCCATTGACCCGACACAATAATCTTAGACTGTGATGGGTTATCATAAAATCTTGCCTGGTGTTACCTGTCATTTTCTTTTAAGAAGGTTATTTACTTCGAAATATCGGACCCGTCGAACTTTTTCGCGTACTGCAATTTCAAACGTTCGTCGGGACGTACTAGATACCGTATTGAATGCTCATGCACGATGGTACAATTTTTAGAGATTTATGAACCAAACCGTAGCACTTTAATATTATCTATATTTATACGGCGCCAACATAACCTATTGATTTATTTATTATATCGATTAAAGATCACTACGGTACCTGATGTTCTACCGTCAGCGCGTTAAAAACGTGTCCGCGATTCATGTTTATCTAAATACTAAAATAAAATTCTGTGAAGTAAAATAGAACGTAAGTACACGATGTTGCTCGCGTATTTTCTATCGTTTTGCTACTTTGTCGCAAATATACAATGTATGTCTAAAATCTTATAAGCATAGATGCTGGTTCTAAGCGGACTCTGCCAAAAGCTAGTCACTTAGCAATATCCATCGAAGACAATGCGCGTATGACGCCGCATTGTACCACCTCTTATGCAGATATCCGATCGAATGAAAAGCCATTGCTCCATATATGATTCGTCGTAAATTTCATATACACCGGTTCATTCCGTCCCACCTTTTCAGGCTTCATTTATCAAAATCCATCTCCGTGATTGTTCTTTCACCTGAGAAAATTCTTATAGGCAAGGGTTTTACATCTGCGTCTAAATGGCGGTGCATATTTCTATTCTGTGCTTCAAGAACGAACGTATAATTCAGTCAGGTTTTTCAAATTGCTCAAAAAAATTTGAATTTCGTAAGAAGCAATGGGAGCCATCTTTACTTCGACCGAAGCCAGTGCTATGCCCAAGAAAATTTAAAGATAGCACCATCCTCACGACCATCGCCCGCCGTACTCGGGTTCGGACATTTGATAGACATACTATTACTCAATAACCTTGTGAATCTTCCTATAGTAATATCCCTCTATTGGCAATAACCGGATATTCGTAAGTACAGGGAACAGAATACAAAAGGGTCCTCAGATTCTCATACGACTTCATCCTGAATTAGTAACCTCGGACGAAGCTGGACAACTTCAGTCCAAAACTTGGATCACACTATTGCAAAACACTCGCCTGAAAGGTTTACATACGAAATACCTAATGCAAGCTTCTTTTCACCCACAATTTCACACACGACCTAAAGCCAGTCTACAGACTGAAACCATAGTTCTTACATATATCTTTTGTTCTCTTTGCAATATCTGACACTTGTTACTCAATTATATAATAATAATAATAAATAGATTAAAGATGTTTCGGACAGTTTATCTCTACCAAAATTCTACAAACACAGAGGCGCCAAAAATAGCTGGGTCAATGTAGCGCAAACTGTAGTCTTGCGACGGAGCGTTTGGGTTTGTTGCGTTCAGCTTTTGTGCTAGCGAACACATAAATCAACTGGGTCCCTCGCAGATCGCGCGTAAATGGGACACGAAGAGTTGTTTCAGAAAGGTTACTTTAATCAGTAGACAACAAATACGCAGGCGGTTCAACCTCGATTTAGCACAAACTAAAAACATCCTCCCAGTGACGTCTCAGAGGTCCAAAACATATTTGGTGGCACCTTTGCTCGAGCTGGGCAGGAGAAGGACAATTAAGGCCAGGCAGTGAAAAGGACGATGTGCCATTGAAACGCTGCTGTAACCCGCACTTCTTGGCATCCTTTTAGGTCTATTGAGAGCTTTTTGCATTCAAAAGCCTCAGGAAAAATCTTTACGAGAAGGCGTCGTCGTCCTCATAGAGGCCACATACACTCAAGCGTCAATACAACGGAGTGCAATGCAATGCAATAAGACAGGCTCACGATGAGGGTGTGGTCATGGACCGCTTTTGTATCGTCGAAACTAACCTACGGGATGCTTGGTCTGAGGGCGGAAGCCGATGAAGACCACCTAATTGATAAGTTTCAAACGGGAGAAGATGAATGTAACTGCGAGCGGCTAGCTAGCTGGCGAGATCCAACTACGATGGGAACATGTAACTGGATAGTTGGTTCTCGAGCTTGAACGAAAGCTGACCGATTCTCGTAAAACTACCAATTGGTAGCATTGACCAAATGAACGACCTAATGGTGAGTAATAAGCGAATAAATAAGAATCGGTATATTAGATAAATATGAGATTTGATAAGGTTAACAAATCCTTGAAGTGTCAGAAAAGAATTATTGGATTTGTATAGTTGATAAATAAAAGTTCGATTATGTAAAAGCACTAATGGCAAAAAGTTTCTGAATTTTCGAACAAATTCTCGAAATTCTGGCTGCTAAATTCTAGAAACATCATTGATTTGG
Organism: Varroa destructor; assembly: GCF_002443255.2. NCBI lineage: Eukaryota > Metazoa > Arthropoda > Arachnida > Mesostigmata > Varroidae > Varroa > Varroa destructor. The sequence goes on along the minus strand of NW_019211457.1, from coordinate 46,484,250 downwards.
GTACGACGTCTAAATATAATGGGTAACTCAATGCTATGTGACTGTCTGATAGAAATAAGGCTATAATATAAATAAATAATAATCATAAAAAAAAGGTATAACTTTCGCTTAATTTTAGCTTAGTTTACAATTTATGTGCTTCTCAAGTTGTTAACACCTATCCGACCAACCATTGACTTCCACTGGAATGAGAACTGTCGAAATATATAGTAGCAGTGTATGAGGCTGTGTGTATCTGTGCATAATTTTCGCAAGTACGATTGCTATCAGTAAGCACAGAGCTAGCAACATTAGACATAGGCGAAATATGTCATTAGTTCGTAGAGATTGTAGTATAAACGTTCCGCCTGCAGCGCTAGACACGAAAAAAAAAACACTATATGCTTCTGTTCACATGCAAGTTCCAATGTTAATCACTACCATTAAATTCAATATAAGGATTGTTCTAAGAAAGGATGTTAATCAACCCTGTTTTTTTCAACCCCAAGTTTTTGTATCTTTTATATGTTATAGTCACGTTCGGTTGTACACGTTTTTGCGTACAGGTTTTGAAAACTACCGATCAATGCTGCTGTGTTTTACTAAAAACTTCTGAAGTAAAAAAAAAAAGTTTCCATTGTGCTATCTAAGGATAAGCTTGTTTTCCTAGAGACAACAATTTTCTGCATAGTTGAATCATTGGCTGTGTGTGGCTGGGATGGGAGATGTCATTGGCGCGCATATCACCTCTTGATGAAAACCGACGTCGAGTGCTTCAGTGGAGCACTTCACTGGTTGTTGTCTCGTTAGACGCTGTCCCACTATTTTTCTCTTTCGCTCCTCGTTATCGGTCTCTATTCGAATGCGCCGGGACCATCTGCGTTGCACTTTTGCACCAGCATCATCTCGTCAGCGTAACATGGCATGACGAATTGATACTCGTGTATTCCCAGCCGACTATCATATTCTAACCAGAATCCACCTTCATCCTCTACCGCGATACTAAGCTGCTACGATAGCCAGCCCACAGACTACTTTCTGGTCAGAGCGCTCTGCTTCAGACTGATCAGAAAACGCTCTCCCGGCCGCATCAGGCCGCTTCGCACCGTTCCGGGCTACACCAACTTCTCGCTTACTAAAGAAATAAAAGAAGCGAGCAAAGAAGGTCGTTGAGAGCGTGAAAATCTCAAGTACAACCGCATCAGACGATCAGAGAGTCTGCTCTGGAGTGTGGGCCCATGACGTCCAACGCCGCGCGATCACACTCACTTTATACTCATATCATACGGTTCGCTGGAGATGCGTCCTGCGCCGGATCGAAAGGCGGACGGGAAGCACAACGAGAACTACTTTGGATACAACAACCATCAAGGCGATATATGACGTTGACGCGGTTCTGTGCGGGCACACGAAATCACGTTGCGGATCAACGATTGGATTGGGTTAGCAAATTCGTATTTGCTTGACTCCGTTTTTCGTCCGTATTTAGGCATAAGTAACTTGTCAATAACTTGTCAGGAATTTCTAAAACCTTGATTGATCTGGCGCATTGCAAATATATTAGGCCTATTTATATAGTGAGATTTCGGAAGAGGTGAAACCTTTATATATCTATATTTCCTTCTTTATACTTAGTTCGATAACTAGTACCCTTCAGGTTATAAGTAGTGAACTTTTACTGGCGCGGAAATTACTTGACGTTAGCCACCTAGAGCAATATCATCAACTTCAGTTCATCTCACCGTGTACCAAGACTCGATAACCGTGCGCTCTTCTCACCATCCCCGCCAGCAGTTTGCTGGCTGCTGTATCTACTACCAGTAGATCTAGTTGCAGCCAACAACAACGTCGTCAATCTGTAGGGAGAATTTGTGCAGGAGATAGACAAAGCGAGAAATAGAAATCTACAGAGTCAAGATCTGGCCTGCTCGTTGTTGCTAATAATCTACGCATCACTGCTTTCCAATGGACACCGATGGCCGCGCCGGTGACAAAGTCTCTAACAGTGTTGTGAACTAGCGCGAGATAGCGTAGTTCGTCCTTTTACTCGCCTATTGGAAACAACACACGATACGAAGGTGAGAATGACGGGCATCGCCCGACCTAGCTAGGCTAGCTAGCTAGCGACACACTGAAGTGCGCATACTGGCACGGGAGCACGGGACTAGTATTAGGCGATGTTAGCCTCTCATACGGCGGCCGCAGACCTCTCGATCGAGTGTATGATCATAATCGCGATCACTGGAACGGGTGAAGGGAGACAAAACATCCACTTACACGCGTCAATGCGTCGAAATCGCACGGCTTGTGGCTGCCTTGCAATGCTGAATCGATACTCAGGCATCACAGCGGCTGCCGGATCCGACACGGAATTATATTAGAGAATCAGCAGGGATTGCAGTGTTCGCCGGACAACTGGCGCTGCTATAGTAAAGCGGGCTACTGGCAAAACTTCACTTCTCCGCGTATCGTGTCCACAACCTTCTGGCAGCCACTAAACTGTAGATAGCAAAGCTGTGGAGAGTGAAGTACACACGGTAGCCGTCGCAGACTGAGTTGACTTCATTCATGGACAATTCATCCGGTAAAGTCGTTGACAGTGATACCAGTCTCATGAGCTGAAAGGTATCGCCATTGGAGCTTTTTTACATAGATAAAGCGAATAGTACAAAGGCTGGGAAGCTTCTCGCTCTCGATGTTGTCTTCAAAGCTGTTTTCTCATAGAGATTTATAAAGCAGCTATATAGAACATAATATTATTAAGTTTGTATGTACTTCTGATATTACAAAGAACATGCTAAGTAAACCGCAGAAAGCTTAAGCCGAAGATCTACACCTGACCTCAATGAAACCGTTTCAATTCTTACTGGTTCGGTGAGTACTAGCGATCAGGGAGGTAAGATGTAGGATGTTTTAAAATTCGACTACATATTGAACATCAGTTTTCTAGAAGCCTGTTACTTATACATATATCTCCATACAGCACATACCTTGCACGTAAGCTGGGATACTTCGTTAATCTTTATTAACTAAAAAACGTTCTTGTAATTTTTTTCTAAAAATCTATTTATTACATTTATCGGTTTCCAAGCTTGTTGAAGCTTCAACTACACCTAGGATACAAGCGATTATACACCAACCTATGTTTACAGCTTGCACACAAGGCAAATATTGACGGACACCTGTATAAAGGTTTAGACAAGATAGTGTCTTTAGTATTTTTGAGGTATGCTTATCCAAGGGCACCGTCTGTATCCCTAAACAATGTAGCCGTAACGTGGAACCAATAAAAGCCCAAATTACAGAACACCGCCGATATTTCTGCTTCTACCTTCCTATAGAAGGTAAGATTGCTTAGGACACGACCCAATCCTGTAAGCGATATCCCTCCAGGAGTGCGAGAGGATTTGGATACAAACTGAGACAATGTTCTTGCCATGGGCCGAACAACCCAGCCTCAGATATTTTTAATTAGGCTAGTGAGACCCTCTAGAAGCGAAGAATGACTTGTGGTTTAAAAGCACTTCTTGTGTGAATCACAGCAAACTCGAAACACTGACAAATATCTACACCGACGTATTTTATAATTGATGCCGACGTAACCATCAAAAATTCTGGTTGTAATCAATTTAGCCTTTCATTAAAAAGGCGAAGTAAAACCTTTTTTCCAAAAATATCCGTTTCCAAAAAACAAGCGTAGTTAGACCCTTGATTAGATCCTTTACCGCATCGGTAAAAATCATACTGGAATACTTTCAGCAAAAAGCTTCCGTTTTAGAATCGTTATTAGGTGCAGCAAAAAAATAAAATAACGTTTATACGTTTGCCGCCTTGTATGTACGAACTAGTCAGTGTCATTTTAACGATCTGAAGGACATTTCTCATTTATGCCGACACTAGAGTTTGACAGAATTTTGAAAGCTTTTCGATAATGAAGTTCGGCGAGCATGTCTAATCGCCTCATATCTATACATAAACGTCGTTTGCGTATTCACATTAACGCTTACAAACTTCAAGATCCGGCTCAAGTACATCTTCCTTTTTCATATGAGGTGGCCCAACCAATTTTTACTTGATTTATCGTCTCGTTAAACAATGGGAATTGGTTTAATGCTTAAAATGCCTTACTCGAGCTGTAGTGCGAAATTTAAACACTAAATACTTACAATTTCTAATGTCTAGCGACCACGACACCTAGCGTTTGTGTTATTCGTTAATACATAAGCTGTTATTCAATGATTTCTCACACACGAGCCCCCTTCAGTGTTTATGTAGACGCAATAAATGTTTCTGAGTTCTGTTTCTCCATTTTTAGAAACGCCCCACTAATCAATTTAGCGTTGCTTCTGAGTCAACCTATGTTATATCGGAGGGTTAACAACTTCGGCCAACTACGAGAGATGTTCCTTTTGTGGCAATGCGTTGTACTAAGCCCCCTATCTGATAACGACTGGCTCCCACACAATGAAGCTTCGAGGAAAAAACACTATGATGGATTACTGTTGTCGCGGCTGTCGGCCTGCTGGTTATACAGTGGCAGGAAGCACGAGCTGATTACGATGTAATCAGTTAAAGACGTGCCTTTTATCGACCGCAATGATTTTCAACAAGAGCTACTGCATAATCCGTTATATGTGATGCATACGGAGATGATACAGGGGCATGTAGGTCCACTGTCTCCCCCGGCCTTTATATGTGGTTTTGTTAAATGGCTTGCTGTTCTTCCCTCACCAGCAAAATTACTAGCGTTACTGAAGCGGCTTAATCATCACTATTTCGTTGTCACCCCCCAGTTCAAATTTTATCAGGTCTTCCTTTCTTTTCCAGATTGATAATCATAGGCATAGGATAACTGGCCAGGTTTTCGTTAAGCAGAACTTCTATGGAACCGGAACGTTCATAACCTTTCAACTTAATAAGTTCAGAAATGGTTTTACCACTTCGCAAGCGTGCTTAAAACAGATTTCAGGCTAAATAATCTTATGACCAGTATACAAGAGACACTTATAATATATCTATTGCTCTCATTAATAGCTCAGTAAGTTTAAACAATCATGAACCGAGTAGCAGAAGAGCGAACATATTCAGAAACAGCGTCTTGTAAGCATCCGAATGTCGGGGTGCCCCTTCATGTACAGCCGTTGCTCCACTAGCAGTACACTAAAGGCAGGTCGCCTTTGGTTGTCAGACCACTTTCACCTGACCACCGTAGAACGTGGCTTTGATACCAAGCTCGAAAAACAAACCATACTGCAATACGCTCATCATCTGCATAATCTCATTATCAGCTTATCACTAACACGATCTCCTTTCTCGGCTTCTGATTCTTGGCTGCGAAGCCGTTTGCCCTAACACTCATACACACAGCCACAGGGGTATCGTCCCGCCGACAAGCCCCTGACCCAGAAGCTACATCCGCCACATTAAAAGCGTACAGTGTGCTCACGAGTACCACAGTAGCTCACGAGTGCCCTCTAGGTAACTTCCGTAGCAGGCCTTACTCTACGTAACGAGGAAAAAGAAAAGAATCGAACGAAACTTGTGCCTCGCGTATTATCTATGCGTGTGCATCTGTTCAGAAACCATTGAATAAGTTCTACTCGTCGAACTAACAAAGAGTAGCTGGAGCACCAGTTCCGAAGTGGGAGGTGGCCAGTGAGAACCACGATATCGAAAGTGGATAGATGGCAGAGGGAAAGAAGCAGCGATTAACTTTTTAATTGGAGAATATGCCTTAGGGCAGTTAGAGAGCTTAGCGCCGACTCATAGGTTAGCCTCTCGCATACAGAGAGTTTACTTGCAACGAAATCTAGGTGTTTCATATAATATGCTTGAAGCTTGGCAAAAGATCATTGAATCTCAGTGAGAGACACGTCACAGGTAATAGCGAGCCTGCTAAGCAGCGCACACAGCATCATGTTTACCTCACTCCTGGCTATACCTGTTCTTGCCTGTGTTCTGAGGAAAAATACTAATTGACTGGATGGCTAGATGCCATGGTGGAGAGAGGTAAGGGTTTTATTGCCAACTACACTGACAGGTAGCAGATCTGCAGTGATGACGATAAAAATGACTGAAAAGATTAGCCCAATTCGTATCAATTTCTACAAACTAAAAATGTATTGTTAGCTGTGCCATCTGTGCAAGCGCTGGAAGTATGGGAGGTAAGAAAAAAGAAGAGTCCATTCGAATAACAATATGCTCTGATTTACCATCGTATTATAAATTTAGATCTATATTAATTTGATTACCCGCTCGAAATACGTTGATTTCACTTTCCTTAAGCTAGATTTTCATAAAACACTTTCTACACGTCATATTTACTGTTCGTCGCTAAACACCTTTACCTGCTGGAGTATCGGCAGCGCTCCATGTTGAAAAACCATGTAGGCTATAAGGAGCCAAAAGCATAAGTCTAACTCTAGACCTTAATTAACTTCAACAGTTTTACTCGACCCATAGGCATTCTGGCACTGAGCAAGTTCCAGTTCCATTTGTCACAATCCAGCTACACACATTCTTTTTTCAGACGATGAAACCCATATGGGTGTTGACGGCCGGTAACGACATATGACCAAGCCTGTGAGCATAATCTCGCCTATTAGCGACGAGATGTAACTCGGACAGCATTCGTCACTATATAAGTGCCAGGTAATGAGATGGTCTTCAGTCTTTTCAGATCGTCTGCATGCGGCATGTGCTATCTGGGCTCACTAGCTCTTGACTGAGCTCTGCTTCTTCTTCTTCGCTTACCCCCTCCCATCTTTGTCTTGGGGCAGTTCAAAGTGTTTACTGGACGCGTCAATTAGCCGTGTTTACCTTGGCACTACCCCGCTGTTGAAAGAGCGCTTAGTGTCCCGCTTGCCACGATGATACGACGACGCCGACGACAACGCCCGAGACCATCGAACTGAGCTCCACTAAGGGCGTCGATGGTCTTCAGAGTTCGTTTGATTTAGGTGTGGTGAGCACAGCATAAGCCCAAAGATCAACACAAGCAGATCCCGGACCACACGAAGTGGACTCATCGAGCACCGGCTGAGCTAAACATCACAGCAGCCTTTTACCATGTCTCGTTTTCACGCACTAGACAGCGAGGAAGCAACTCCAGCTCAGTAGCAGAAACAATATCGAATTTAGCAAGAAAAAATTAGGACGGGGGCATGGTCCTAATATTAGTTCCAAGAGATTGCCATCAAACGCGGAATCAATCTGTTTCACGACAATAGACTTGTCCACTTACCTGCCTATAAAAAGCACGTTAAACTTATATAGTGAACAATTAAATAGCCAGTCTTGCATGGATAGTACCACAGAGATTGATGAAAATATTACTTCGCACAATTTTGAAAAGAAATTCAGTTAATTTAAATTTAGCTCATTTTATAACTCAAAACTTCAGCATTAAAAGCCGCCAGTTTGTCTCTATGTGGTTAACTGGTAAAGCTATAAATAAAGATGCACTGAATGTTTTGACGGATATCCCATTTCTTGCCTTCAGAACATAAATGAATATACTTCCTTATCGCTGCTTTTAAAGAAACTGAGTCGTCAATTGCATTCTTCTACTACATTTTAAACCCAGGCTATAAAAATTATATTGGACTCGAATTTTTATTCCTAGGACAGTTTACGTCAAATTAAAAGAGCTAAAACCTGTTTATAGTTTCGCATCAAAAAGATGCTGAAATGCTTTAGTTCTATACGAAAAAATTGCAATTCCCAAACGTAACATCATCGGCGATGAACACATAACTCATGATTTGATAGAACTAGGGTTTGCGGATTATGTTCATTGTCTTTTCTTGATACGAGGGCTATGTTAGATGGTGTTTGGGAGTCTAGAGAGCGCGAAACTAGCATTCGTATAATGATAACTGTCTCAACTTTGTGTGTATTGTGTGCCCATAAATGTTTCCCACAACTAAACGGCGCCTATGTCTAACTAAGTGACAACTCCGATTGGTGCAAATAAGGCAAAGTGACTGATTGACGTTAATCCGAACGCAAAAATATATACATTCATGGAAAGAAACCGCGGAAGCCTCGACTTGTCGACTTCTCGACTCCTGTTGTCAGTTAGACTTAAGACTTAGTCTGAGTTTGAAGTCACCAATATGATTCGCTCAAATGTGACATGATGCTGTCCTGCGCAACAGCCGGACTCCTCTAGGCTGCAGGAAATATAATAGGTTTCCGTCATAAGTTGCGCATCTACTGATCACTCAACTTCGGTACGAATAAACCAACTGGATCCTCCCCTGATGATCAGTATCTTTAAGTATGAACAAGATCTGCTAGAAATGCATTAAAACCCGAATGCGTATGGGCAGCTAGCATTAGCACATTATCCATTCGTGCAGTAAGAACCCAACCTCAAAAATGCCCCAGTCATTCAGCTTCCATTATATATAGTTATTTTTGGTTGGTATTAAGTGAGAGTGTTTGATAACCTTGCTACCTTTAATATTTTCCATAACGAGTCTGAGATGCCGAAATTTTCGACCTGTTCTTACCTTCTAATACCGCAAATTCGGCCTTTCAATGTCCCACCGTGATTACCGAATGCTTTTGTCTCGTAAGCCGGGAGAATTCCCGCATGCCCTATGAACCATGTTAGTTACATTTGTTTGCATTCTAGGACATATTCGAATCCCTTTCTCTCCATAATGTTTTAATTACGAAACATATATTTATGCGCGCCAGCAAAGCTACGCATATCGTTTAAACTTATGAAAATTGGTTTGCTCCATTTGAATTCGACTTCGGGCGATAGATTATAGTTGAGGACGTGCATATAGAAAGTATCAGACAGGATGTCTGAAATCTAGGCAGATTTAATGTGATGCCTTCCATCAGCGGCCGCTGTGACATCAGAAGCTTCATCGACGAGAGATTTGAACTAACAGAAATCGTTGAAGAGATAGCGCAACTGGGATATGAGAGAGTAAGAGCGCAATGGGAGAGAACAAGAACGTACAAAAAAAATGATGACAACTGAAGTCGGCGTTCTTCATCTTCGTGACAAATAGAACGAAGCACAATGCCATCAAAGCCGCCACTGAGGTAGAACCGCAGTATACTGCATAGTGGTGCCAATCCAGCAGTCGTATACAAGAATAACATTGTGTTTGAGCAAAACTGACACACGAAACGCGACAGTAGACTAATACGTAGCAGGGATGCAAATTCGCTTGTTCCCGTAGGGGCTATATGAGAAACCTGAGAGACATGTGTACCTTCATCTTGTCGAAATCATCCAGCAAGTGGTATTGAAACTAACGTAATAATAATTGCAAACAAACGCTTTATGGTCCTAATAGTATACTAAATATTGATACACGCTTATTAATTAAATGAAATGTATATCAGTATATGCAGAATCAGTGTTGAAATTAACATCAACGCGTTTGCTGAAGATCGAAATATTTTACTTGCGGTTAAAGAGTACTCCTTGCTGGTAAATCTTACGCTCGAAATTTTTTTCGTCTAAGCCCTCACTGTATTCTATTACGATCGCTGCAATAGAAGATTGTTAATTATGGTCACATGTTTACGATATTAGTATAAGCAAAAAAGGCTGAAAAAATACGCGACGCTAGGTTTCGCACGTGTTTGCTTACTAATTGAAGAGACACAGAAATGATCTGGCTTCAATGCAGGGCAGGTTTCATTCTCTTCATTTTTAATAATTATCATTTGCTCTATCCCATAACATTGCTAATATAGGAAACGGCAAAGCTGTTTCATACTAACAAAGTGGCCATTATACAAAACGCTTGAGTGGAAACCACCCCTTCGGTGGTACTGTTTACTCTCCTTTACGACAACCACACCTTATGCAAGCTTTAAAGGCTCACCATCAAGCTGTGAAACATTAATTAATAAATCAAACACTAATTGACAAACAAACTGTTGACAAATATCAGCCACAAAGCAAGAGCCCATCATAAGAAGATGCAAATTTGACCCAAGTGAAGCACGGCAAGCTATAACAATTTTAAGATGTTGATTAGACACGAAGGCCTTCATTAGCAGGACGAGGAAGCCGTTGAGCCGCTTAGAGGAGCTGCGCTCAGATTAGGGTAATGTTCAGTGTATACGAAATCACCTAAGTGATGGAGACTTCATAGGGATCTTTGGGTGTTCTTTAACGAGGAACTATTTAGGGATAACTTTAAGACGCACCGCATAGTGAACCCGTTAGCACAAACGTAACGTAAGTAAATTCACTTGACATACACTCAGAGGTAAGTGCACAGAAATTATTATCCTATGTAATTCTTTATTTAAAGTAACTCTGCATTATAATATATATATATAATTGTATATTGCTATTGTTATTGCTAATGAGCAAAGGCAATTCTAATTCAACTGAAATATCGATTTCTTCGACGACGCCAAAACACTTTTTTATGTTTTTTGACGAGTCTTCAGTTTGGAGTACCTCACAAATACTAGTCTTGAAATCTCATTCGACACTACGACGAAACCCGTGAGATGCGCACACTTAGCCACAGAACAGCACATAGCCCCTCCAGCTTGCTCTTAATTTGTTAAAGATTTATCTTCGAAGCACTTCCCTCATCCCACTCAGTTTTTCCTTGCATTCAACATTTTAAACAAAAAAAATAGTCTAAAAAGTAAAAATAATTTAAGCAAGCATATATGTAGACTTTTCGTCAGTTCTAGATTTAAATAGTCCTTTCATTTAGTTACGTGTGCAACGCCTGATAGATATAATTTTGATATCGAATATTTGAGCTTTACGCTAGTTTTTTACTCTCCCAACTTCAAATTTGACTTTGTGGGTTCCATCTTCACAACTATCGAAACCATTTCAATAGTGACACTGATAAAACACAACACAATAATCCTCAAATCTCTCGTCGATTTGTTGCTCGGATTTAATAATGGCTTGGTTGAGGTGTCTGCAGAGATCAGATCTGTACAGATACTTGATGTCCACTTTTTTTGTATCTGCTAGCTACAGATCCTCGATTTCACAGCCTTATCAATAGAGGCCACCTGAGCAGTGAGCAAAAATCAGCATCCAAAACACACATCTAGCGTAGCCAAAGTCTACATTCTACTCAGTTCCACCGACTTAAGAGTACCAACGCGAACGCAATACTCTTTGCAGTTGTAAAACAATTCGACCGCAGCTAGAGTAAGGCCTGCTTACAAACACTTTTCAGTGACTTGTCCCTTAGGACCATACAAATTTCCAGTCCAAGATTAAAAAGGACATGAAGCTAGGCGAGACTGGACAGCATACGTCCAGTGCTAAAAGCGGAATGTCATGTGCCTGTCCTATTAACTAGATTTAGTTGTATTCTGTTTCTTTTGTCCATAGAACCTAAAATTTAGAGCCCTACAATGAAGTTTTTTTAGTTTGTCTAACAGCAAGTACTGCCAAAAGATACTAAGATTGTGTTTAATAAAGATGCCTTAATTAGATTATTATTGCGCACGAGTCCGGCAAAAAGATGATGTTGTAGTACTAGCAGTGATGCAATATGAACACATTCTTTTTTCACACGTTAGCTCTATTTCCGGAACTCAAAGGAAAGTTCGTTAGATCCGTGAATCCTCCGTGAGTTTAAAATCAAACAAAAGACATATATACCTTGAGCAAAATTCAAACTCACAATACGTGAATTGGTTAGGCCGTAAACGCATACAGATTATTAATTAGAGTGATTACATGTTCCTGAACAATTAACGAGTTCCTATGTAGAACCGGATTGTTACTTTGATAAAAAAATAACTTTTATTTTTTATAAACCTATAAATAAAAAGATAACTTTTATCTTTCTATTTATAGGTTTATAAGAAAGAGTAGAAGAAAAGCAAACTAGTTTTAAATTGTTTAAGGCAGCAATCGCTCCTCGTACGCATCTTTATCTCCAGTGAAAGTTAATCACTGTAGTCCTTATCAACAGATTAAGATGCATGTCAAGACCTCGATGTTATCGTTATTGTAAAAGAAATTATACGCTACGAAATAATAACAAGGGCTGTTAGGCATTCTCTCCTAATAACGGCTCATCTTACACTAATCTATATTTTACATCGTAATTTTATATTATTATTACTTTGATCATTATCATTCCTATCATGTAGTTCCTACTCAACGAACACTTCTACTTCTCGCTTCATTAGAAACGAATCCTCGGGTAGTTCAGCAATGTTGTCGATAAGCATTAAGGTTGAGGTAGTTTTTTCCCGGCATTCGCCCCCTCTGTAATCAATTATAGACCCATAATAATGAAGAAAAAAACGCTCTAACACGAGCGCCCATAGATGAGCTACCCAGTGAGGTCTTAAGCAACATCCTACGCTACGTGGTCGCATCTAAATACAACGACTTGTAACACATCATTATGGAGGTGAAGGGGGCCAATGCTGTTGTGTTCATTTTATGGGCATATTCCTGCGCAGTTTTTAAATTTTCGAAACTCTTCCCGCAGAAGAAAACACAAAGAGAAAGAGAGAAAGAAAGGGAACAAGCTAAAATGACAAGAACAATGTTCTGGGCTGCAGGTGAGTATTTATCTTCATGATCGTCCGCCTTGCAGTGCTACCACTGCTGACGCTGCTGATGCAGATTCCCACTTTCCCACTACATTTCCCAACAGCACCAGTTACTACACAAAGGTGGCTCAGGTGTTGTTGTAGGGAATAAAACCGGAGTTGAGCCTTGATAGACAGCCATAGGTTTTGTAACGGGAAGTCCGATAAGAAGGAACGAAAGCGCAGAATGAAGATGGTGAGGAGAGGGCGTCGAAGTCAAGCCCCGGCAGAGGATACTCGCGTAGAAATCCCGTCAACTTAGACTGGCACTACCGTCTGGTACAGCGCTTGAGCACCAGCCGTCTTCAAACTAATCTGAAGGACGGCTCTGGCCCTGTAACCGTTGCTTGAAACATGCAGCAAGTTCGCCAAAGCAGAAGAACGATGTGCACTGAAATGGAGAACACATTTACGAACAGGCGACTAGACAATGAAAAAGAGGAGATCGGTACGTTGGACAACGACCATGAACCAAGAGCGTAGGTGTATAAGGCACCTGCAGCTTATAGAGACCAAGCAAGCGGTTTCGGGAAACCTACTAAATGCAATATGGCTAAAGCAACAATGACACTGAGAGACTTGCGTTAAGGGATGAGAAAGTCAGTTACTTGTAGAATACCGGAATAGGAGAGAATAAGGAAGCTTAATATGTTGTTAGTGGGCAAAAACACGAAAGAAATTGGCCATTTATTATCATCGTTCTACTTAAGAGAAAGAGAGAAAACAGCTTTAGAAGTAGATGAGAAAGAGAGAAAACAGCCTTAGAAATAGATGCAAAAATAACAATCCCATTTTTGCTCTTCAAAGGACCTAACGCTGTGGTCACCCGCCTCCATATACCACGCCAGCTTAGGCGGACTCCGTTGACCCATCGCTACCTATCGCTTCCCCATCGCTTTCCTACTAGTTACTAAGAGCCACTTTGACACGTGCAAGCAATCTTAAGCATATTAATGTAAACTCATGAAATTTATATTAAGAATTGCAGTAAGAACTATTGAAGCTTTTTTCTTCATTTTTTTTTATTAAAATACATCGTAGTTTTTATTAAAATACATCGTTGTAGTTTAAACCTCAATAAACACTACAAGAACCTTATATACTCAGCGCGTTAGCGATGATGGAGCAAAAGTTGCCAAGCCATTCCATGTATTTATCCGCGAGTCGTTACTACCAGTTTCTATCTCATATTAGAGATAGAACAGTGCGTCAGGCCTCTTTCATTCATTATTTGGCAAGATTAAATGGTCCCAAGGAACAGCGCTTACATGTCTGGCTTTGACGTCTGCACAAACATGTCCGTAATTACACGTTCTTAAAATTAGCCGGGCGTTTTTCAATAAACGCTTTCATCCCTTCGCGGCGATCCTCAAGTGCAAACGTGGAGTGGAATGCCCTACGCTCGAACGTCAATCCTTCTTGTAAGGGCATCTCGAAGAATCGGTTTACTGTTTCCTTGCAGATAGCCGTACTTATCTGCGAGTTTGAGGCAATCTTCTCTGCCAATTTCATCGATTCCGGAAGGAGCTACGAAGCAAAACAACAGTGTAAATGTCTAAATGAGCGAAACAAAATAGAAAATGAGACTGATCTAATGAAACTTCAGGAACAGCCAATACGTGCGATGCTCTCTAATTCGACTAAGAGTAATTCGACTGATTATTTTGAATTTTGAAAAAACCCAACGCTTTGATCTCTTCTAAGTTCATGATTTGTATAAACGAATCTGTCATTCTTTAACTGCTTAAATCCAACTAACCAAAGTAGCTATTTGCTCTGCCATATATTGACAAGGACTCAAGTCGTTCTTACCTGATCAACAGGAAACACTCTAGAGACAAGTCCCCATTTCTCAGCTTCTTGGGCTGTAATTTGGTTGCCCGAGAGACACATTTCCATGGAGCGTGACTTGCCGATGGCAGCAGTCAAACGTTGGGTACCCCCTGCGCCAGGAATAGTGCCTAAGAGAATTTCCGGTTGTCCGAAACGCGCTTTTTCGCCGGCGTAAATAATGTCACACATCATTGCCAACTCACAGCCTCCACCGAGCGCGTAGCCGTTCACCGCAGCGATAATTGGCTTATGTGATTTCGCTACCTTACCCCAAGACTCGAGAAATTGGCTTTTGTAGCAATCTGCAAACGTCTTGTTCGCCATTTCCTTGATATCGGCTCCCGCAGCGAAACTCTTCTCATTTCCAGTGATGATCATGCACCCGACTGACACGTCATTATTCACGTCTTCAATACAATCGCCCAACTCGTCCATCAGCTGTGAGTTCAGCGCGTTTAGCGCCTTTGGTCGATTCAATCGAATCAGACCAACGTTTTTTTTCTCGCCGATTTTCTCGTAAAGGATACATTCGTAGCTGCCAGAATCTGTGGACATAGGCCTGCCCGCCAGCGATACCAGCAAAGGCCTTGTTCCATTTGGCCCAGCTGCGGCGAACACACGGGGGACGAGACAAGCTAGACGACAAAGCGCCATCCTTCTTAGACTTTCTGTTAAGGTAATAACTTTCTGTCCAACCTTTTATTTAGTTTCTGGACCCGCAGACGATAGGTGAGGGAATCGGCGCGAACGGAGAGGGGTCAACGAATGTTTACGAGTATTACTTGCACAATGCCGCGAAACCGCTTGAATAACAACTGTTAAAGTCGCACCCTCGAGATACGCGCCCAGGCGTCAAGAAAGGTAGCGAGGTACGCGCGCGGTCAGTTTGACGACAGCAACAAAATCTAACCAACACGAATAGAACTTAACTCTGGTAAATACATGCTGATCTGATACATAAAATATACTGAGGCGTCTAAAAGCTAAGATATAGTTACGAAAGAAGGCGTTTATATGTTGGTAACCTTTTAGTAAACTTTCACAGTGCTGCACTATTAGCTATATTGCATAGATCTATCAAAAGCAGCAAGGAGTTTCACTGAGTTTTTTTCTTCTGCACCAAATTCTCTTTCTTTCGACCCTGCGCGATTGAGTTTTAGGAACGTCGAGGAACTTCGAAAGATGGCAGATAGAGTGTTTCCATAGCTAGTTCTAAGTGTGAGTTGGTTGGTGCAACGTCCAACTGATAGCACAGCTTACCAGTTTGTTTGTCGTACTGTGTATAAGATGATAAGAATTTTGACTAGTTCTGTAGGATAGAAACGTATTCTCTAGTTTCGATGTACTGCCGCGTCAGCGCTTCCATTTTTCCAAATTGCTAAACGCATATGTAGCGTATTTGAAAATAAACAAACAAGTTGTACGAATTTTTATCTTCTTAAATCACAAGAGGCTGACATGCGTCCAAAAAAATATCTATGCTAATACGAGGGTGAATAGCTCAATACACCGGGTAATTAATAAATTGTTTCGTGGTTGAGGGAAATGCCTCGACGGAAACTGGCTCAGTCCACGACCGTAAGTAAGCTTTTTTTCTAGGTAGAGTTAGTACATACTATTCAGTTGCGTTTTACTTTTTTTAGGAACATAAGAACCTCTGATTGAATTTTTGTGCTAGACACGTTTGTCTTATGCTTTTGGAGGCCAGTGGTCCGACATAATAATGAAGCGGCTTTGGCCTCAATACTAGATAATATTTGTTCATTTATTTTTAGGCTGGCACATGCTATGTTCAAACAATTGAAATAACTGAAAACTAGTAAGCATAATGCGTCTACAACGCGAGTTCCGTAAAGAAGGAAAACGTATACA